>NW_028260131.1:0-27611 GCF_056163025.1 Triticum urartu | reverse complement strand
GACTTATTAGCAGATTAATAGATCATTTTGGAATGGGATATACATCCCATATACTGGATCAACTAAAGACTCTGGGCTTCCATCAAGCCACTACTACATCGATTTCGTTAGGAATCGAGGATCTTTTAACAATACCCTCTAAGGGATGGTTAGTCCAAGACGCGGAACAACAGAGTTTTCTTTTGGAGAAACACTATTATTATGGGGCTGTACACGCGGTAGAAAAATTACGCCAATCTGTTGAGATATGGTATGCGACAAGTGAATATTTGAAACAAGAAATGAATTCAAATTTTCGGATAACGGATCCTTCTAATCCAGTCTATCTAATGTCTTTTTCAGGAGCCAGAGGAAATGCATCTCAAGTACACCAATTAGTAGGTATGAGAGGATTAATGTCGGACCCTCAAGGACAAATGATTGATTTACCTATTCAAAGCAATTTACGCGAGGGACTTTCTTTGACAGAATATATAATTTCCTGCTATGGAGCCCGCAAAGGGGTTGTAGATACTGCTGTGCGAACAGCAGATGCTGGATATCTTACACGTAGACTTGTTGAAGTAGTTCAACATATTATTGTGCGTAGAAGAGATTGTGGTACTATCCGAGGTATTTCTGTAAGTCCTCAAAATGGGATGACGGAAAAACTTTTTGTCCAAACACTAATTGGTCGTGTATTAGCAGACGATATATATATCGGTTCACGATGCATTGCCGCGCGAAATCAAGATATTGGAATTGGATTAGTCAATCGATTCATAACTGCCTTTCGAGCACAACCATTTCGAGCACAACCAATATATATTAGAACCCCCTTTACTTGCCGAAGCACTTCTTGGATCTGTCAATTATGCTATGGCCGGAGTCCTACTCATAGTGATCTGGTCGAATTGGGAGAAGCCGTAGGTATTATTGCAGGTCAATCAATTGGGGAGCCAGGGACTCAACTAACATTAAGAACTTTTCATACTGGCGGAGTATTCACAGGGGGTACTGCCGACCTTGTACGATCCCCTTCGAATGGAAAAATAAAATTCAATGAGAATTTGGTTCACCCCACACGTACCCGTCATGGGCAGCCTGCTTTTCTATGTTATATAGACTTGCATGTAACTATTCAGAGTCAAGATATTCTATATAGTGTGAATATTCCCTCAAAAAGCTTGATTCTAGTGCAAAATGATCAATATGTAAAATCCGAACAAGTAATTGCGGAGATTCGTGCCGGAACGTCCACTTTACATTTTAAAGAAAGGGTACAAAAGCATATTTATTCTGAATCAGACGGCGAAATGCACTGGAGTACTGATGTTTACCATGCGCCCGAATATCAATATGGTAATCTTCGCCGATTACCAAAAACAAGCCATTTATGGATATTGTCAGTAAGTATGTGCAGATCCAGTATAGCGTCTTTTTCACTCCACAAGGATCAAGATCAAATGAATACTTATGGTAAAAAAGATAGGGAAATTCTTGATTATTCAACGTCGGATCGAATCATGTCCAATGGCCATTGGAATTTTATCTATCCTTCTATTTTTCAAGATAATTCAGATTTGTTGGCGAAAAAGCGAAGAAATAGGTTCGTCATTCCATTACAATATCATCAAGAACAAGAGAAAGAACTAATATCCTGTTTTGGGATTTCGATTGAAATCCCCCTTATGGGTGTTTTACGTAGAAATACTATTTTTGCTTATTTTGACGATCCCCGATACAGAAAAGATAAAAAGGGTTCAGGAATTGTTAAATTTAGATATAGGACCCTAGAAGAAGAATATAGGACTCGAGCGGAAGACTCAGAAGAGGAATATGAGACCCTAGAAGACGAATACAGGACCCGAGAGGACGAATATGAATATGAAACCCTAGAAGAATCTAAATATGGAATCCTAGAAGACGAATACGAATATGAAACCCTAGAAGACGAATATGGGAGCCCAGAAAACGAATATGGGAACCCAGAGAACGAATATAGGACTTTAGAGAAAGACTCAGAAGAGGAATATGGGAGCCCAGAGAGCAAATATAGGACCCAAGAGGACGAATATGGAACTCTAGAGGAAGACTCAGAAGACGAATATGGCAGCCCCGGGGAAAGCGCAGAGGAAAAATATGGTACTTTAGAGGAAGACTCAGAAGAAGATTCAGAGGACGAATACGAGAGCCCAGAGGAAGATTCCATCTTAAAAAAAGAGGGTTTGATTGAGCATCGAGGAACAAAAGAATTTAGTCTAAAATACCAAAAAGAAGTAGATCGGTTTTTTTTCATTCTTCAAGAACTTCATATCTTGCCGAGATCTTCATCCCTAAAGATACTTGACAATAGTATTATTGGAGTGAATACACAACTCACAAAAAATACAAGAAGTCGACTAGGCGGACTGGTCCGAGTGAAGAGAAAAAAAAGCCATACGGAACTCAAAATATTTTCCGGAGATATTCATTTTCCTGAAGAGGCGGATAAGATATTAGGTGGCTGTTTGATACCGCCAGAAAGACAAAAAAAAGATTCTAAGGAATCAAAAAAAAGGAAAAATTGGGTCTATGTTCAACGGAAAAAAATTCTCAAGAGCAAGGAAAAGTATTTTGTTTCCGTTCGCCCTACAGTGGCATATGAAATGGACGAAGGAAGAAATTTAGCAACACTTTTCCCGCAGGATCTCTTGCAAGAAGAAAATAATCTCCAAATTCGACTTGTCAATTTTATTTCTCATGAAAATAGCAAGTTAACTCAAAGAATTTATCACACAAATAGTCAATTTGTTAGAACTTGCTTAGTAGTGAATTGGGAACAAGAAGAAAAAGAAAAGGCTGGTGCTTCCCTTGTTGAGGTAAGAGCAAATGATCTTATTCGCGATTTCCTAAGAATTGAGTTAGTCAAGTCCACTATTTCGTATACACGAAAAAGGTATGGTAGGACAAGTGCAGGACCGATTCCCCATAATAGGTTAGATCGCGCCAATATCAATTCTTTTTATTCCAAGGCGAAGATTGAATCACTTAGCCAACATCCAGAAGCTATTGGCACTTTGTTGAATCGAAATAAAGAATACCACTCTTTGATGATTTTGTCGGCATCCAACTGTTCTCGAATTGGTTTATTCAAGAATTCAAAACATCCCAATGCGATAAAAGAATGGAATCCTAGAATTCCTATTCGAGAAATTTTTGGGCCCTTAGGCGCTATTGTAGCTAGTATATCGCATTTTTCTTCATCTTACTATTTACTAACGCATAATAAAATCCTGTTAAAAAAATATTTGTTCGTTGACAATTTAAAACAAACCTTCCAAGTACTTCAAGAACTTAAATACTCTTTAATAGATGAAAATAAAAGGATTTCTAATTTCGATAGTAACATAATGTTGGATCCATTCCTTTTGAATTGTCACTTTGTCCATCATGATTCTTGGGAAGAGACATTGGCAATAATTCACCTTGGACAATTTATTTGTGAAAATGTATGTCTATTTAAATCGCACATAAAAAAATCCGGTCAAATTTTCATTGTAAATATGAATTCCTTTGTTATAAGAGCAGCTAAACCTTATTTGGCCACTACAGGAGCAACTGTTAATGGTCATTATGGAGAAATCCTTTACAAGGGAGATAGGTTAGTTACGTTTATATATGAAAAATCGAGATCTAGTGACATAACGCAAGGTCTTCCAAAAGTGGAACAAATCTTTGAAGCGCGTTCAATTGATTCATTATCCCCGAATCTCGAAAGGAGAATTGAGGATTGGAATGAGCGTATACCAAGAATTCTTGGGGTCCCTTGGGGATTCTTGATTGGAGCTGAGCTAACCATAGCCCAAAGTCGTATCTCTTTGGTTAATAAAATCCAAAAGGTTTATCGATCCCAAGGGGTACAGATCCATAATAGACATATAGAGATTATTATACGCCAAGTAACATCAAAAGTGCGGGTTTCCGAAGATGGAATGTCTAATGTTTTTTCGCCTGGGGAATTAATCGGACTATTGCGAGCGGAACGAGCAGGACGAGCTTTGGATGAATCGATCTATTATCGGGCAATCTTATTGGGAATAACAAGGGCTTCCCTGAATACCCAAAGTTTCATATCTGAAGCAAGTTTTCAAGAAACTGCTCGAGTTTTAGCAAAAGCTGCCCTACGAGGTCGCATTGATTGGTTGAAAGGCTTGAAAGAAAACGTAGTTCTGGGGGGGATTATACCTGTTGGTACCGGATTCCAAAAATTTGTGCATCGTTCCCCACAAGACAAGAACCTTTATTTCGAAATAAAAAAAAAAAATCTATTCGCGTCGGAAATGAGAGATTTTTTGTTTCTCCATACAGAATTAGTTTCTTCAGATTCTGACGTAACAAACAATTTTTATGAGACATAAGAACCCCCATAAAAATATTTTTTACTTTACTAGACTTTTGAACTTAGAACACTAACAGGTCAAATTTTAGATTTTTAAGATTTTTATTTTAATAAGTAAAACAAGTCAGTTAATTCATTAAGGTGGTTATGTTTATACCATGTATCAATGGCCAACTCTTATCTTAGTACAAGGTTCTCTCGGAACAATTATTATTTATTTCAAGCTATTTCGGATCTTTCTTAATCTTCAAAAAGAACTAAATTCCGTAATGGAATGGTAGGATTAAAAAAAAGGAAGTGTGGAAAAAATGACAAGAAGATATTGGAACATTAATTTGAAAGAGATGATAGAAGCAGGAGTTCATTTTGGTCATGGTATTAAGAAATGGAATCCTAAAATGGCCCCTTACATTTCGGCAAAGCGTAAAGGTACTCATATTATAAATCTCGCTAGAACGGCTCGTTTTTTATCAGAAGCTTGTGATTTAGTTTTTGATGCAGCAAGTCAGGGAAAAAGTTTCTTAATTGTTGGTACCAAAAAAAGAGCAACAGATTTAGTAGCATCAGCTGCAATAAGGGCTCGTTGTCATTATGTTAATAAAAAGTGGTTCAGTGGTATGTTAACGAATTGGTCGATTACGAAAACTAGACTTTCTCAATTTAGAGACTTAAGAGCAGAAGAAAAAATGGGAAAATTCCACCATCTCCCAAAAAGAGATGTGGCAATCTTGAAGAGAAAATTATCTACTTTGCAAAGGTATCTCGGCGGGATCAAATATATGACGAGATTGCCAGACATTGTGATCGTCCTTGATCAGCAAAAAGAGTATATAGCTCTTCGGGAATGTGCCATTTTGGGGATTCCTACTATTTCTTTAGTCGATACAAATTGTGACCCGGATCTCGCGAATATATCGATTCCAGCCAACGATGACACTATGACTTCAATTCGATTGATTCTTAACAAATTAGTATTTTCAATTTGTGAGGGCCGTTCTCTCTATATAAGAAATCGTTGATTAAGAATATATAGTGAATTCTTGGGCAACTGCGTAAATTTATGGAATCACTTACTTTACTATATCTTTTTTTTTGCATAGAATTTTTTTTGCATAGAAAAAAGAAGGGGAATATTGATATATATTAGAGGGTATTGATATATATTATGATCTGATGTGCTTTCTTGGTATCCTAAATATAAGATTAATACTTCAAGTTGCTGAGTTGAGAAAGAGATGGTTGAATCAAAAGAATTCCTTTTTTGAAGTTCAATTTTTATCAGAGGACAATATGAATATTATACCTTGTTCCATTAAAACACTCAAGGGGTTATACGATATATCGGGTGTAGAAGTAGGCCAACACTTCTATTGGCAAATAGGAGGTTTCCAAATTCATGCCCAAGTACTCATCACTTCTTGGGTCGTAATTACTATCTTGCTAGGTTCAGTTGTCATAGCTGTTCGGAATCCACAAACCATCCCGACCGACGGTCAGAATTTTTTTGAATATGTCCTTGAGTTTATTCGAGACTTGAGCAAAACTCAGATTGGAGAAGAATATGGTCCCTGGGTTCCCTTTATTGGAACTATGTTCCTTTTTATTTTTGTTTCGAATTGGTCGGGTGCTCTTTTACCTTGGAAAATTATAGAGTTACCCCATGGGGAATTAGCAGCGCCCACGAATGATATAAATACTACTGTTGCTTTAGCTTTACTCACGTCAGCGGCATATTTTTATGCTGGTCTTAGCAAAAAAGGATTGAGCTATTTCGAGAAATATATTAAACCAACTCCAATCCTTTTACCAATTAACATCCTAGAAGATTTCACAAAACCATTATCGCTTAGCTTTCGACTTTTCGGGAATATATTGGCGGATGAATTAGTCGTTGTTGTTCTTGTTTCTTTAGTCCCCTTAGTAATCCCTATACCGGTCATGTTTCTTGGATTATTTACAAGCGGTATTCAAGCTCTTATTTTTGCAACATTAGCCGCAGCCTATATAGGTGAATCCATGGAGGGTCATCATTGAATTGACTCTTTTTGGAAATAGTATTTTTTTTTTTTGCAGCTTAGCTCAATTCATGCATGGTTCCAGATAATCTGCTTGGTTGCAAAAAAATAGTTAGAAATGCGTATGAATATATAGCCTAGAGTTGTAGGAGAGAGAATAGAATAGACTATATTATGGAATTTTCAAAGTATATATGCATTAAGGAGGGTGGAGTCAGGCTAGATCTATACTATAATATCCTTAATGTCTATAAGTGGAGTCCTCTTTTATGCAGGTTTCCACTTTAAGCAATGATTTTAGAATCCGATTCAATAGAAAATGAGAAAATATGCAAACAAAATAGAAGAAACAAATGTATATATATAGGATATTATATTATATATTCCTAGGTTAGATTCATTATCTAATCCGATATATGGATATGGAATTCCCTTCTATGTAGTTCGGACAATTCACATTATCATTTCAATTTGATTTCAATTTGTACTTTTTAGTTACTTTACTTCTCCCCAATAGAGCTTAGAAGTAAGAATTTATTGGTTGATTGTATCCTTAACCATTTCTTTTTTTTGACACGAGGAACTACTCACCATGAATCCACTAATTGCTGCTGCTTCTGTTATTGCTGCTGGATTGGCCGTAGGGCTTGCTTCTATTGGACCTGGAGTTGGTCAAGGTACTGCTGCAGGACAAGCTGTAGAAGGTATTGCGAGACAGCCAGAAGCAGAAGGTAAAATACGAGGTACTTTATTGCTTAGTCTAGCTTTTATGGAAGCTTTAACAATTTATGGACTAGTTGTGGCACTAGCGCTTTTATTTGCGAACCCTTTTGTTTAATCTTAAAAAAAAAATTCTTTCGATTTCGATTAGATACTTTTTTCTTTTTTTAGTAAATTGGTATTTGCTTCCACAATTCCAATTATATCAATACTTTATTTAATTTACTCCTATTTATTACTCCTGGAATTATCTATTTATCGGGACAGATAATACCCCATTCTAGGAAGGGCTGAGTTGAGTATTATTAATTTAGAAGATATGCTCACCTTCTTATTTCCCGTCCTTAGTTTAGGAAAGTGGAAAGTTTTTTCCTTTTATTTTAGGAATTTTGGGAACAGAACATTTCAACAAAGGAAGTCTTTCACCGGTCAAACAAGACGTAAGACTTAATCTAAAAGAAATTACTAGATTGAATCTATTTGCATTAAAAAAACCGATCAAAAAAGGGCGAGCGAAGTAAGTGATCGAAAAACTTTGTTCTTTGTTCGTCCTATCTATAAGAGGAGAGCATATGAAAAATGTAACCCATTCTTTCGTTTTTTTAGCTCACTGGCCATCCGCTGGCAGTTTCGGGCTTAATACCGATATTTTAGCAACAAATCTAATAAATCTAACTGTAGTGGTTGGTGTTTTGATTTTTTTTGGAAAGGGAGTGTGTGCGAGTTGTCTATTTCAAGAATAGATTGGATCTATCCGGCTGCACTTTATAATATTTTTTAGTATTTTTCGGATAAATAAGAAAAGGGTGCACGATCTCGACGAATTACTTCTGAATAAATTCAGAAATCATATGGAAGAACCATAGCATTTCGCGACTCATTGGTAAATCAACTTTGATTCTCTATAAACCAAGAATGTGAGACCATTAACACGGTTAAAGCTAAACTGCTTGAAGTCCAGGCAAAAAGAGGTACTCTTTCTACAACTATATTAGTATTAGTACCAATTTAAACGGGAAATAGCTAATGTAAAATTTATCTGATATAGAACACTCATATCGATAAAATGGTTTGAACTATTTACTAGAAAAAAAAGGGGGCACCCTGCCCTTTTTTAACCAATGCCGAATCGACGACCTATGTATAAAAAAGAGAAATTTTTTGGATTTGAAGAAAAAAAAAATAAAAAAGAATTCTATTAATTTTCATTTTCCATTTATTTAGTTAGTTTTTCTTAATGAAATTGAAATTATTAACTAGAGGGCAAATAAAAATAAAGAAACAACTTTGCTGACCATGATATATTTTTATCTAGGCGGAAGAGTCCTCTTAATATTTATCTAGTCTTATATAGGTTTCGGTATATTGAAATATAAACATAAAAAAGAAGATAGAGGATAGGCTCATTACTTAAAAAAAAGATATGGAAATAGCTATAGAAAAAAAAAAAGGAGCGTGAGAGCCAAATGAATCGAAAGATTCATGTTTGGTTCGGGAAGAGATCATAAAAGTTGTAAACTTACAAAATAATCTACTTTCATTAAAAGATTTATTAGATAATCGAAAACAGAGGATCTTGAGTACTATTCGAAATTCAGAAGAATTGCGTAGAGGGACCATTGAGCAACTCGAAAAAGCTCGGATTCGATTACAGAAAGTCGAACTAGAAGCGGATGAGTATCGAATGAATGGATACTCTGAGATAGAACGAGAAAAAGCAAATTTGATTAATGCTACTTCTATTAGTTTGGAACAATTGGAAAAGTCTAAAAACGAAACCCTTTATTTTGAAAAACAAAGGGCAATGAATCAGGTCCGACAGCGGGTTTTCCAACAGGCCGTACAAGGAGCTCTAGGAACTCTGAATAGTTGTTTGAATACCGAGTTACATTTCCGTACGATTCGTGCTAATATTGGCATTCTCGGGTCCCTGGAATGGAAGAAATAATTAAATTAATTAGGCCTTGAACTTCTACTTTCGTTTAGAATTTAGGCATTATTTTTCCCCTTGCTTCCGAAAAAAGAGTCAAGAAACACTAATGGCAACCCTTCGAGTCGACGAAATTCATAAAATTCTCCGCGAACGTATTGAACAATATAATAGGAAAGTAGGGATTGAGAATATAGGTCGCGTAGTTCAAGTGGGGGATGGGATTGCTCGTATTATAGGTCTTGGTGAAATAATGTCAGGTGAATTAGTCGAATTTGCAGAAGGTACTAGGGGTATTGCTCTGAATTTGGAATCCAAAAATGTTGGGATTGTATTAATGGGCGATGGGTTGATGATACAAGAGGGAAGTTTTGTAAAAGCAACAGGAAGAATTGCTCAGATACCCGTGAGTGAGGCTTACTTGGGTCGTGTTGTAAATGCTCTGGCTAAACCTATTGATGGGAAAGGCGAAATTATAGCTTCCGAATCTCGCTTAATTGAATCTCCTGCTCCAAGTATAATTTCCAGGCGTTCCGTATACGAACCTCTTCAAACAGGGCTTATTGCTATCGATTCGATGATCCCTATAGGGCGCGGTCAGCGAGAGTTAATTATTGGGGACAGACAGACTGGCAAAACAGCAGTAGCCACAGATACAATTCTCAATCAAAAAGGGCAAGGTGTAATATGTGTTTATGTAGCTATCGGTCAAAGAGCATCCTCCGTAGCTCAAGTAGTAACTACTTTCCATGAGGAGGGGGCCATGGAATACACTATTGTAGTAGCTGAAATGGCGGATTCACCTGCTACATTACAATACCTCGCTCCTTATACGGGAGCAGCCCTGGCTGAGTATTTTATGTACCGCGAACGGCATACTTTAATAATTTATGATGATCTCTCCAAACAGGCACAAGCTTATCGCCAAATGTCCCTTCTATTAAGAAGACCTCCCGGACGTGAGGCTTATCCAGGGGATGTTTTTTATTTGCATTCACGCCTTTTAGAAAGAGCCGCTAAATTAAATTCTCTTTTAGGCGAAGGAAGTATGACCGCTTTACCAATAGTTGAGACTCAATCTGGAGACGTTTCCGCCTATATTCCTACTAATGTAATCTCCATTACAGATGGACAAATATTCTTATCTGCGGATCTATTCAATGCCGGAATTCGACCCGCTATTAATGTGGGTATTTCTGTTTCCAGAGTAGGATCCGCGGCTCAAATTAAAGCCATGAAACAAGTAGCTGGCAAATCAAAATTGGAACTAGCGCAATTCGCAGAGTTACAAGCCTTTGCACAATTCGCCTCTGCTCTCGATAAAACAAGTCAGAATCAATTGGCAAGGGGTCGACGATTAAGGGAATTGCTTAAACAATCCCAGGCAAATCCTCTCCCAGTGGAAGAGCAGATAGCTACTATTTATACCGGAACAAGAGGATATCTTGATTCGTTAGAAATTGAACAGGTAAATAAATTTCTGGATGAGTTACGTAAACATCTAAAAGATACTAAACCTCAATTCCAAGAAATTATATCTTCTAGCAAGACATTCACCGAGCAAGCGGAAATCCTTTTGAAGGAAGCTATTCAGGAACAGCTGGAACGGTTTTCTCTTCAGTAACAAATAAATTTTGCATGTCTACTCTTGTTAGTAGAATAGGAATCGTTGAGAAAGCTTTTTCATTTGAATCATGCAAAAAAGTTTTCTTTGTTTTTAGTTTAGTATAGTTATTTAAAGAATAGATAGAAATAAGATTGCGTCCAATAGGATTTGAACCTATACCAAAGGTTTAGAAGACCTCTGTCCTATCCATTAGACAATGGACGCTTTTCTTTCATATTTTATTCTTTCTTTTATTTTTTTGCTTCTTCCGAGAAAAAACTGTTAGACCAAAACTCTTTTAGGAAATCAAAAAATCCAGATACAAATGCATGATGTATATATTATATCATGCATATATCATAAAGAAGGAGTATGGAGGCGGTAGTGGGAATCGAACCCGCAACCCCAAGGTTATGAGCCTTATGAGCTACCAAACTGCTCTATACTCTTAAACTAAAGAGGGGTAACTAGTGGATAAAAGAGGGTTGGATACGCCCCTCTACCAATATCTATACAAATAGAATAGTCCATTTATACAGAATGGTAAAGAGGGCTCCTCTATGATTATCAATTCCAGAAATCCATACAAATACGAAAGGGTATTTTATCCTTACCAACTGGATCTTGTTGCACCCGGTAACAAACATTCATAAACCATTTCTCGAAGTACGTGTCCGGATAGCCCAAAATGTCGATAGTTAGCTCTAGGTCTTCCGGTCAAAAAACAACGTCGATGAAGGCGTGTAGGTGCACTATTACGCGGTAGGGATTGCAATTTTTCTCGCATTTTCGTTTTTTCACTCAAACTCAAGGGAGAAACTTTGCTTCTTATCTTTTTTTTTAAAGATTGACGAATCAAATGATATTTCTGTTCTAATTTCTGCCGCTTCTTCTCCCTCTGAATCAAACTTTTTTTTGCCATAATGTGTCGTTGCTATTATTACCAAGTATACGGTTCTAATCCTAGATGGAAAAATAAATAGAAAAAGAAATCTAAAAAGGCAGATCCTCCCTCTCTATCAAGAGTAATGAACTAGGTGCTGATACAGTACAAAAAAACAAACTAAATTAACCAAACTTGCCTGATGTTGAGGCAATCAAGAAAGCTGCATAAGTGAATATATAACCCACGGAAAAGTGAGCTAATCCAACCAATCTTGCTTGCACAATGGAAAGAGCCACGGGCTTATCTCTCCAGCGAATTAAATTAGCTAAAGGTGTGCGTTCATGAGCCCATGCTAAAGTCTCAATTAATTCCTGCCAATACCCCCGCCAGGAAATTAAGAACATAAATCCAGTAGCCCAAACAAGATGTCCAAATAAGAACATCCACGCCCATACCGATAAACTATTCATCCCAAAAGGATTATATCCATTGATAAGTTGTGAAGAGTTTAACCATAGGTAATCTCTTAACCATCCCATCAAATAAGTGGAGGATTCATTAAATTGTGAAACGTTGCCCTGCCATAATGTGATATGTTTCCAATGCCAATAAAAAGTAACCCACCCAATGGTATTTAACATCCAGAAAACTGCCAAATAAAATGCGTCCCAAGCAGAAATATCACAAGTACCGCCGCGCCCTGGGCCGTCACAAGGAAAACTATATCCAAAATCCTTTTTATCTGGCATTAATTTGGAACCGCGCGTGCATCTAAAGCGCCCTTTACTAAAATCAATGTAGTTGTATGCAAACCTAGAGCAATAGCATGATGAACCAAGAAATCCCCAGGTCCTATTGTTAAGAAAAGCGAATTACTATTCTCATTAACAGCATTCAACCATCCGGGCAACCATAGGCTTCGACCCGCATTGAAAGCGGGGCCATTCGTTGAAGATAAGAGTATATCGAACCCATATGTCGTCTTGCCATGAGCAGATTGTATCCATTGGGCAAATATAGGTTCGATCAAGATTTGCTTTTCTGGAGTACCAAAAGCAAGCATGACGTCGTTATGAACATAAAGGCCCAAGGTATGGAATCCTAGAAAGAGGCTAGCCCAACTTAAATGAGATATGATAGCTTCTTTATGGTCTAACATTCTTGCCAATACATTATCCTCATTCTGTTCCGGATTGTAATCCCTAATGAAAAAAATAGCTCCATGAGCAAAAGCCCCTGTCATGATGAACCCTGCAATATATTGGTGATGAGTATATAAAGCAGCTTGAGTAGTAAAGTCTTGTGCTATGAATGCATAAGGAGGTAAAGAGTACATATGTTGAGCTACTAAGGAAGTAATAACCCCTAAAGAAGCTAGAGCAAGACCTAACTGAAAATGAATCGAATTGTTGATTGTGTCATAAAGGCCCTTATGCCCACGCCCTAATCGACCCCCCGGAGGAGTATGCGCTTCTAAAAGATCTTTAATACTGTGCCCAATTCCGAAGTTAGTTCGATACATGTGACCGGCAATGAGAAAAATAAATGCAATAGCTAAATGATGGTGAGCCATATCGGTCAGCCACAAACTTTGTGTTTGTGGATGGAATCCCCCAAGAAGAGTTAGAATGGCAGTTCCCGCTCCTTGAGCGGTACCAAATAAATGATTACTCGAATCAGGGTTTTGGGCATAAAGATTCCATTGACCCGTCAAAAGGGGTCCCAACCCCTGGGGATAGGGTAATACATCTAAGAAATTATTCCATCGAACGTACTCCCCCCTGGATGCGGGAATAGCAACATGAACTAAATGTCCTGTCCAAGCCAAAGAACTTACCCCGAAAAGTCCTGACAAATGATGATTGAGACGAGATTCCGCGTTTTTGAACCACGAAAGGCTTGGTTTCCATTTGGGTTGTAGATGTAACCAACCCGCTATTAAGGACAGCGTAGAAAGAAATAATAGAAAAAGAGCTCCAGTATAAAGATCCTCATTGGTGCGTAATCCTATTGTATACCACCACTGATAAACTCCAGAATAAGCAATATTCACTGGACCAGCAGCACCTCCTCGAGTAAAGGCTTCCACAGCGGGTTGACCAAAATGAGGATCCCAAATCGCATGAGCAATAGGTCTTACGTGTAAAGGATCCTGTATCCATGATTCAAAATTTCCTTGCCAAGCTACATGAAACAGATTTCCGGACGTCCATAGAAAGATTATTGCTAATTGCCCAAAGTGAGAAGCAAAAATGTTCTGATAAAGACGTTCTTCAGTAATATCATCATGACTTTCGAAATCATGTGCGGTAGCAATACCAAACCAAATACGACGAGTAGTGGGGTCCTGAGCTAAGCCTTGGCTAAACCTGGGAAATCTTAATTCCATAATGCCTTTCAAATCCTCCTAGCCACTATCCTACTGCAATAATTCTCGCTAAGAAGAATGCCCATGTCGTGGCAATTCCACCCAGAAGGTAATGGGTTACTCCTACAGCGCGTCCTTGTATAATGCTCAAGGCTCTAGGCTGAGTAGCAGGAGCAACTTTTAATTTGTTATGAGCCCAAACGATAGATTCAATGAGTTCTTGCCAATAACCACGGCCGCTGAATAAAAACATTAAACTGAAGGCCCAGACAAAATGAGCACCTAAGAAAAAAAGACCATATGCAGATAATGAAGAACCATAAGACTGAATGACTTGCGATGCCTGTGCCCACAAGAAATCTCGAAGCCACCCATTAATCGTAATGGAACTCTGTGCAAAGTTTCCCCCTGTAATATGAGTTACCACCCCTTGATCACTTATAGTACCCCAAACATCCGACTGCATTTTCCAACTGAAATGGAAAATGACTACCGAAATTGCATTGTACATCCAGAATAAACCTAAGAAAACATGATCCCAGGCGGATACTTGACATGTTCCCCCTCGGCCAGGCCCATCGCAAGGAAAGCGAAAACCTAGATTTGCTTTATCGGGTATCAAACGGGAACTCCGAGCAAATAAAACACCTTTCAAAAGTATTAATACAGTCACATGTATGGTAAATGCATGAATGTGATGGACTAAAAAATCTGCGGTTCCTAATGGAATAGGTAACAAAGCCACTTTGCCACCTACTGCTACTAACTCGCCGCCTCCCCACGTTAAGCTAGTACTTGTTGTTGCACCAGGAGCTGTTACGCCAGGCGCAGTAGCATGGATATTTTGTACCCATTGAGCAAAGATAGGTTGTAATTGTATGGCAGTATCCGAAAACATATCTTGTGGACGGCCTAAAGCACTCATGGTATCATTATGAATGTACAAGCCAAAACTGTGAAAACCTAGAAATATACATACCCAGTTAAGGTGGGATATGATTGCATCGCGGTGTCTAAGGACGCGATCTAATAGATCGTTGTATCGAGTAGTTGGATCATAGTCTCTTACCATAAAAATTGCTGCATGTGCAGCAGCACCGACTATTAGAAATCCGCCAATCCACATGTGGTGTGTGAACAAGGAAAGTTGTGTACCATAGTCAGTAGCTAGGTATGGATAGGGAGGCATAGAATACATATGATGAGCTACAACAATGGTTGTAGAGCCTAGCATAGCTAGGTTAAGAGATAATTGAGCATGCCATGACGTTGTTAAGATTTCATAAAGACCCTTATGGCCTTGTCCTGTAAATGGGCCCTTGTGAGCCTCCAAAATATCTTTAAGTCCATGGCCAATACCCCAATTGGTCCTATACATATGACCTGCGATTAGGAAAAGAATAGCAATAGCTAAATGATGGTGCGCAATATCGGTCAGCCAGAGACCACCGGTTACTGGATCTAGTCCTCCGCGAAAAGTCAGAAATTCTGCGTATTTGGACCAATTTAAAGTGAAAAAAGGGGTTGCTCCTTCGGCAAAACTAGGATAAAGTTGAGCCAAAAGGTCCCGATTCAAGATAAATTCATGAGGAAGTGGTATCTCTTTAGGATCCACCCCAGCGTCAAGAAATTGGTTAATTGGTAAAGATACATGAATTTGGTGCCCCGCCCAAGAAAGAGACCCAAGTCCTAATAATCCCGCTAAGTGGTGATTCAACATGGATTCTACATCTTGGAACCAGGCCAATTTGGGAGCGGCTTTGTGATAATGGAACCAACCAGCAAAAAGCATTAACGCTGCAAAAATCAATGCACCAATTGCAGTACAATAGAGTTGTAATTCACTAGTTATTCCAGATGCTCGCCAAAGCTGAAAAAAACCAGAGGTTATTTGGATTCCTCGGAAACCCCCGCCTACATCACCATTCAATATTTCTTGCCCTACTATAGGCCAAACTACCTGAGCACTGGGTCCAATGTGAGTAGGATCACTTAGCCATGCTTCATAATTGGAAAAACGGGCGCCATGAAAGTACATGCCACTCAACCAAAGAAAGATAATGGAAAGTTGCCCGAAATGAGCACTAAAGACTTTTCGAGAAATCTCCTCCAAATCACCAGTATGACTATCGAAATCGTGAGCATCAGCATGTAGGTTCCAGATCCAAGTGGTAGTATCAGGGCCCTTAGCTAGTGTTCTTGAGAAATGGCCGGGTCTGGCCCATTCCTCAAAAGATGTTTTTACAGGATCCCTATCCACAACAATTTTTACTTCTGGTTCCGGCGAACGAATAATCATTAAGTCCTCCTCTTTCCGGACAAGACATACAAAGAGACCCGCCAACTGTCTTTTTAGTGAATCTTTGAAAGATATATATTTTGAAAGATAGATTTTGAAAGATAGATTTTGAAAGATAGATATTGTGATTAGTTCTTTTCTTTACTATCTACCATCCTTCTATTTTTTTTTTAGTTATTCACTGGAGCAATTATATATTGAAGTCAATCCGAGGCAAGTGTTCGGGTCTATTATGACATAAAGATTAGGTGCCTAACGGACATTGTTTATCTTGAAAAACAAATATTTCTCGACGTAAGAAAAAAATCTTTTTTATTTTTAATTTAAGAAACTAGTGTATTTTTTTTGAGGGCATAAGCTCCTATCTATATCTACTTTCCTTGAGCATAATATAGGGTTTTTTATTTGATTCTAAATTCCAAGATAACTCATTAGAATTATTAATAAGATGGTCCTAATATATTAGCAATATTTAGATTGCCCCCTCTTTTTATTCACTTTATTACTTCTATTCTAGACCCTATCCCTATGGTTTATTCTTATGAAATATCATATAAAATAGAAGGTATAAGAAATGGATATAATGAAATTCTTGATTCGATCTTACGACCTAATTTATTTGATTAATGGATCAACAACCAAACCACCCATTTTATGAAAAAGAAGGAGCATGGTCTTATTCAAATTCAAAGCGCTTCGTAATCTTCAACCAGTTCTGTGCTTCAATATAATTTCCCGGAGTAAGCGCTATAGCTTGTTTCCAATATTCAGCAGCTTGATCAAACCAAGCTTCCGCAATTTCCGAATCACCCTGTAGAATGGCCTGTTCTCCTCGGTCGGAATAGGAAGTTCCTTCCCTTAGAACCGTACTTGAGAGTTTCCTACCTCATACGGCTCAGAAATTGCTATCTGAATTTCCCCTATCTTAACTGAATTCGATTTATCAAAAATCGATCCAATTTGTTCTTGGGTTAAGCAGAAGAAATTAATTACCTAAGTTTCAAACCCTAATTTTTATCAATAATCAGTTTGATCTTTTTTCCCACCTTCAGAAGAATGAAGCATAGATAGATATAGAGCCTTCGTTCAAATTTTCTGAGAGGTAACTATCCCGGTTTCATATATGAAATCTCTATAGAATCCTTGAAAAAGACTTTTTTCCATAAGAAAGAAAAAAGAACTTACTATCTTTGGGATCTGATACTACACCGCTGCTTAATCCCTTAGTGGATCGGCTCTATTACATAAGCGGATTCCTAAATTTTGCCCCATATCATGGGATAAGTAAGCAGTTTTTTTTAGTTGTATCGACCCAGTCGCTCACTAATTGATCTTTACGGTGCTTTCTCTATCAATTTGAGAAACTTTATCCATAGAGTAGTAGTATAGGCCATACTTTCTTCGTTTTTTGATTCTCGTGAAGTGTCCTTCCTTCCTACAGCTGATAGGGAAAAATCGTTGTTTTTACGATCCCTATGTAGAAAGCCCTTTTTTTCTAGTATTTACTAGAAAATTTGATCCTCTCTTTTTTTTTTTTCTTTCTATAGTGGAGATAGTCGCACGTAATGACAGATCACGGCCATATTATTAAAAGCTTGCGGTAAGAAGGGGTTTCGTTCTAGTGCCCGGAAATAATATTCCAAAGCCTTTGTATGCTCTCCATTGCTTGTGTGTATAAGGCCTATGTTATAGAGTATATAACTTCGATCATAGGGATCGATTTCTAGTCGCGTAGCTTCATAATAATTTTGCAAAGCTTCCGCATAATTTCCTTCGGATTGAGCCAACATCCGTTACGGTCGTTCATTCTATTCAAAAAATCTCCGTTCCAAAACCGTACATGAGGTTTTCATCTCATACGGCTCCTCCCTTCTGTACATAATAGTACTAAGCGAAATAATCTATAGAATCAAAATAGAATTAGTCCCGTCTCATTATGAACCGAAAGGGGCTGGTATTTTTCCAAGAAATCTCTAGCCAACCTTCCCACAAGAGGTTTTTCTTAACACCAATGAATTCTATTAATGCTAGAGGAAAACGATAGCTCCAATAATTTCTTTGTTCTCAACGCCTCCTATTTAGAGGAATTAGCTACTTCAACGATCTTTGATGGTTATAGGGGTATCCAAAGTACAAACCTGATGGTTGTTTGTTATCCCAACCATTCTTCCCAGCCCTGATACCGATCAGGAAAGGGGTAATTTCTAACAAAGTTTTTCTCTTGTTGATTCCTATTTCTAGGTGTAGTGCTTTTCTCCCCTATGCTGCCTACGGATACTAATAGAGTAGGATTGGCCTGTAATCCATACCATACCATATCCTGTAGGTGTAACCTTTCGCTCAATACTCAAATCTACAATTGAAGTATCTGAAGCCGCATCAATCGAGGATACACGACGGAAGGAATTGTTAGTTCGCCTCACCTTCCCGAAGCGTGGGTTTGTTTGCTTTACAAATTTGGTTCTCTCTATGCCAACCCCCCTCTCTTTTTCGTAAGACTGAGGTATAGGTAGGGCTAAAAAAAAGCAAAAAAAAGAGTCAAATCGCACCATCTCTATAATAAGTAAATGCCTTTTTTTCTCCTGAGGTTGTCGGAATTATTCGCAATAAAATATTGGCTACAATTGAGGAGGTCTTATCAATGAAATTTCCATTTCCACGGGATCTAGGCATAATTCCCAACCCATTCTATATAGAATTGTTTTCATTCCTTCACAAAATAACATAAAAACAAACACATTCGATTCTTATAATTATAAATAGATTGATCCATATGCTCTACTCTAAATCCATATGCTTTAAATGGATAAGAGAGATATGGATTTTCCGCTCAGCTCAAATTGTATCCTTTTCCTTCTGCTTGGACACGAAGAGATATGAAATATTTGACTAAGACTGGATTTCATTCCACTTTCCTATTTCTGAACAACAACTTATGTTATCAACTATTTCGTGTTTTCAAAGTTATTAATTGTCTCATACCCTATTTTTGATTTCGATAGTATGGTGTAGCGTATCTTATGCAAACGGAATTCTAAGGTTTCTTTATTTTATTATGCAATAAGAAGAATTCTTCCATTTTCTTTTTCTTTAGTTGCGGGAAAACCCAAATTAAAACTTTTATTTTATAGCGAGCGCAATTTCTAGTAAAAAATCCTGTATCCTTCCACTTAGATCAAAAGGAATTTTTCCAATAGAACTATGGAACCCCCGAGTGGTTGCGGTTGTACCTGTACTGCAGGAATAAGAAAACTCGCTATTCACTCAGTTTATTTTCCATAATAAGTTATGTAGGAGAGATGGCCGAGCGGTTCAAGGCGTAGCATTGGAACTGCTATGTAGACTTTTGTTTACCGAGGGTTCGAATCCCTCTCTTTCCGTTTTTCTTAATTCATCAACGTTAAGGATCACAATGTATCAAATCAAATAACAATTTTTTCCAGCAATAATATAATATCTTATATTATCTTATTTTGATTTAATAGAAATTAGAAATTCTCTATAGCAAATTACTGTGGTATGTAAAATACACATAGAGGAAAAAAGAAAAAAGGATCCTAATCCTAGGGTTAATCAATTTTAGCTAGTTGATGGGAAAATACAAATTAATGGTAATGGTCTTAGGGCGATTTAGTTCGGGGAAAGGGGAAGGGGAAGAAAATTCTATGAACCTTTCCTTTTTTCGTTAAGTTCAAGTCTGACGAGAGTAATATTCTACAACTAACAACTCATTTATTTTGAGACCGACCCACTTCCTATCTAGGATTTTATTTACTAGTCCTTTATATTCCAACGTGTCAATCGCCAAATGCTTTGGCAATTTCCCCGGGTCCGATGAAGCAATATAATTTTGAACCAGACCTTTTGATCTTTGGTTATCTTTCGTAGTAATAATATCTCGGGGTTTGCAACGAAAACTTGGTATATTGACTATACGACCATTAACTAAAATATGTCTATGGTTGACTAATTGGCGGGCCCCAGGAATGGTTGAAGCCATACCCAATCGAAAAAGGATATTATCCAAACGCATTTCAAGTAATTGTAGTAAAACCTGGCCTGTTGACCTTTTTGCTTTTCCAGCGATATGTACATATCTAAGTAATTGTCGTTCTGTCAGACCATAATGAAAACGCAATTTCTGTTTTTCTTGAAGACGAATACGATATTGCTCCTTTTTCCCAGAATTGAATTTTTTTTTAAGATTACTTCCGGATTTAGGTGTTTTTCTAGTGAGTCCTGGTAAAGCTCCCAGACGGCGTATTTTTTTTAAACGAGGTCCTCGATAACGGGACATGAAGACTCCTTTTTTTATTTTATTGAAATTTCATTTTACACAATTAATTTCATTGTATTTACATTACAGAATACATCGAAATTAAAACTGAATTAAACTACAGGATAAACAGAGTAAAATCAACTAAAGTACCCCAAAAAATGGAATTTCATCAAAATCTTTTTTTTTTGTATATATATTATTTATTTTATTGTTTTGTATCTAGCAAAATTGTAAGGTAAAAAACATAAAAGATCCTGGATTCTCCATTTAATTCGGAAAAAAAGAGATTCTTGTTCGTAGAACATCGATAGAGAAAAAAAAGCCGACTATCGGATTTGAACCGATGACCCTCGCATTACAAATGCGATGCTCTAACCTCTGAGCTAAGTGGGCTTACATAACGGAAATAGTGTAACAAATAGAAATAGGTATAGTATAGGAAATCCGTAAAATCTCAGATATTAGTTATTAATCTTAGCTATTAACTAGTTCTAAATTTGAAGTTATACTTATAAAAATAAAAAAATACTAAAACTTCTTAAAGATAAAGTTAGCTTGATATGCTTAACTATAGGATATTAAAAAATAAAATTATAGAATTTATTGGTATTTTCATTCGATCATTATAGACTTTATTATTTGTTAATAATTTGAGGATTAATATTTCACTAAGGGGAACATAGAGTCAGAGTAAATAAAATTGCTAATTCTGATTAGAAAAAAAGAATAAATATCAAGCGTTATAGTATAATTTTGAATACTATAAAAAAGTAAGACGGGAGGTGGGGGAGATAAAAACTTTTGGATATATTGATTCGGATTGAATTGCAAATACATCAAGGATAGAATCAATTCAATTCTGAATTGCAATAAGCAAGCGAGGTCTCTCAAATAGAGTCGAACTGAACTGCTAGACTACGTTGAGTGATGAACTCAATGATTCAAAAAAAAAACTAAGAGATGGATGAAATTACACAAGGAATCCTGGTCTCAAAGAAGAGGGAAATGGGGATATGGCGAAATCGGTAGACGCTACGGACTTGATTGTATTGAGCCTTGGTATGGAAACCTGCTAAGTGGTAACTTCCAAATTCAGAGAAACCCTGGAATTAAAAAAGGGCAATCCTGAGCCAAATCCGTGTTTTGAGAAAACAAGGGGTTCTCGAACTAGAATACAAAGGAAAAGGATAGGTGCAGAGACTCAATGGAAGCTGTTCTAACGAATCGAGTTAATTACGTTGTGTTGTTAGTGGAATTCCTTCTAGTTCTAAATTAGAGAAAGAGGGGTTTTATACCTTATACATTTAATAAACACGTATAGATACTGACATAGCAAACGATTAATCACAGAACTCATATTATATTCTAATTATAATATAGGTTCTTTATCTTTTTTAAAAATGAAATTAGAAATGATAATGATTATGAAATAAAAAACTCATATCATAATTTTTTTTTTTCATTATTGTGAATCCACTCCAATCGAATATTGAATAATCAAATTCTTCAATTAAAATTCAAAGTTTTCGAGATCTTTAAAAAAGTGGATTAATCGGACGAGGACAAAGAGAGAGTCCCATTCTACATGTCAATACTGACAACAATGAAATTTCTAGTAAAAGGAAAATCCGTCGACTTTATAAGTTGTGAGGGTTCAAGTCCCTCTATCCCCAAATCCTCTTTTATTCCCTAACTATACTATATTATTATTATTTATCCTCTTTTTTTTTTTCTTTTTATCAATGCACTTTTTTTTCTTTTTATCAATGCAATGGGTTTAAGATTCATTAGCTTTCTCATTCTACTCTTTCACAAAGGAATGCGAAGAGAACTCAATGGATCTTATCCTATTCATTGAATAGATTTCTTTTTTATTAGAGTATCGGCAAGAAATCTTGGTTATTCACTCTATTTTTAAGTTTTATTTAAGTAAACCATGCACAATGCATAGGACTACCCCCCCCATTTTCAAATTTAAAATTTGAAATACTTTAATTAATTTTTAGTCCTTTTAATTGACATAGATACAAATACTCTACTAGGATGATGCACAAGAAAAGGTCAGGATAGCTCAGTTGGTAGAGCAGAGGACTGAAAATCCTCGTGTCACCAGTTCAAATCTGGTTCCTGGCAGAGAAAAAAAAAAAAAAGATCCACCGAATAGGTATTGATCCAAATACCTCGAGATGGATTGTGATACATATTCATTAATAATATTTATTCATCTAAGTGGATAAATCTATAATATAAATATAGAGGCACTTCTTTTTCTTTTTAAAGAAGTTTTAAAATATATCTTTTCTTTATGATAAAGAAGGGGGTGAGATTCCCCTTTATTTTTTTGCGTTTCTTAATTTTGTATTCCGCTATTCCGACGAATATTTTTTTAGTCTTGCTTATCTTTATCTTATCTTATTTTCCTAGTTGTGCTAAGTAATGTGCGCGGTACAAAGTTCCTGGTAGAGAACTTCTTTGAGTCATCCTATTTTTCTGTTCATATGAAGGAAATTAATATGCGATTTTCAAAATAGGGGAATCCAAATGAAACCCTTTTTTTGCTCAGTCTATCTGGAATGCTTTTGTATAATTAGGAATTAATTATAAATAGGTATTCCGTTTCATCTAGGAAAAGAACCTAAAAATATTCCTTGACTTGAATAAAATCTGGAGTTGTGTTGTATAAGTGAGCATGAATTTCTTATCATTCAATGAGCATCTTGTATTTCATAAAAATTGGGGGTTATATAATCCTTACGTAAGGGCCAGCCTATCCAACTTTCAGGCATTAGGATACGTTTAAGGCGCGGATGATTATCATAAGAGATTCCCACCATATCATAAGATTCGCGTTCTTGAAAATCGGCACTTCTCCAAATCCAGAAGACAGACGGAATTCTAGGATTATCCTTTTGGGCAAAGACTTTTATGCAGACTTCTTCTGGATTATCTATACCATATTGTATTCTCGTAAGATGATACACGCTAGCTAAAGATCCACCGGGTGCTACATCATAAGCACATTGGGAGCGTAAATAATTGTAACCATATACATATAAAATGACAGCAATGGAATCCCAATCCCCTGCTTTTATTTGTAAAGTCTCTATTCCTCGGTGATCAAAGCCCAAAGATCTATGAACCACCTCATGTTTGACTAGCCAATTAGATAACCAACCCTGCTGCATTGTCTTCATCTCTCCCTCTTTGTATAAATATTTCACATTTCGGATGCAAGTTTGAAAGATTGCCCTGCTTTTTATTTTTCTACACAAAAGAGCCCCTCTCCTAATTCACTAATTTGTAGGAAGGTACTGAACTTTTGGATTTGAAAAAAGTTTCAGAAGATATATCTAATGTAGATGGTGATTGATAGAGCAATTCTTGCTCATAAGTTCCTGTATGAGTACTGCGCCTAACATAAAGCTTGTGACTGGTAGTAAAACATCTATTTTTATTTTGAGATAGAGTTTGATCCTCAACTATTTCTCGCGATATCTTCTTACGAAGTTTTGTTAGGGCATCTATAACTGCCTCCGGTTTAGGTGGGCAGCCCGGCAAGTAGACATCCACAGGAATTAACTTATCAACTCCCCGAACAGTACTATAGGAATCCGTACTGAACATTCCCCCTGTAATAGTACAGGCTCCCATAGCAATGACGTATTTTGGTTCAGGCATTTGCTCGTATAATCTCACTAAAGAGGGAGCCATTTTCATTGTTACCGTACCGGCTGTTAAAATTAGGTCTGCTTGCCTAGGACTTGATCTTGGTACCAATCCATAACGATCAAAGTCGAATCGTGAGCCTATTAATGAAGCAAATTCAATGAAACAACAACTGGTACCGTATAGAAGGGGCCATAAACTGGAGAGTCTTGACCAATTCGAAAGATCATTTGGTGTAGTTGAAATAACAGAATTGGAACTTGTTTGGTCAAGTAAGGGAAACTCAATCAAATTCATAACTGTCTCAATAGAATCTTTTCCTTCTTTTTTTTTGTCTAAATATTCAGTTAAGACCATTCCAAGGCTCCTTTTCGCCATGCATAAACTAAACCAACAACTAAGATAAGCACGAAAATCAAAGCTTCGATAAAAACGGATACACCCAATACGTCGAAACTCATTGCCCAAGGGTATAGAAAGACGGTTTCCACATCAAAAACAACAAAAACGAGCGCAAACATATAATAGCGTATTCGGAATTGTACCCAAGCCCCTCCCATGGGTTCTATACCCGATTCATAACTAGAAAGCTTCTCTGGTCCTTCACTAACCGGGGCTAAAAGTCCTGAAATCGAAAATGCCAAAATAGGAATAAGGCTTGCTATTATTAGAAATGTCCAAAAAATATCATATTCGTGAAGCAGAAACATAATGTACTCCCATTAATGTGGAATAGGCGGAACTTAAATTAGTCAATTCAATTCAGCATTGTCAATTTATCCAGAACTTCTCTCTTTTCCTCGGTGAAACAAGAATCTTTTTTGTTCAAACAAAAGCGCTTAGTTTAAGTTTAGCCTTTGTTTCCTCTGTGCTGCATCTTCTTTAAAGATTCATCCAATGGAATCCCAACTCCCTTTCTTTTGGATTTCCATTCTATTTAGATATGGTGTATGTAGATCTAATTCTTATATAAAGAAAACTTTCTCGTTTCACTTTGTCTCGCTTTCTCTAGAATCTCTAGAAAAAAGAATAGCTCTATCCTTTATTTAATATTTAATAATAAAATAATAAGAGACTATTAAATAAAAATGAGAATACTACTAAATTAGAACCTAATTAAGATAGTAGGACTAATCTATGCAGTATAATTAATGAGAAGTAATACTATAAAATAAAAATAAAGAACTCTATTTCAGAACTATGAGACAGAATATTCTGTTTTCTTATTTACTCTTTACTTTATTTTTTCTATTTAAAGTTGATCAATTTACATAATGTATCTATAAACAAAGTAATAAATATACTTAAAACAAAGTAGGAATTCGCAAAATGGATAAAATCATTGCAGTTATTATAGGGAAGTCTAGAGATATCCTATTTGAAGGAGGACGGGATTCAAATCAGGGAAAGGATCCTTTCTTCTATTGATTTGATAGAAATTCGTTTTTCTTTTCCTGTCTGTATGATTTTGATTTTCGATGAATGAGCCTTTGGTAATGCTTTTATCTCTATTCTATGTCGCAGGCGCCTATCCAGTCTATAAACAAATACTAATGAGAAAATGAAAACTATACTAAACTAAAGAAAACATAGGATAGAGATCCTAAAATCTAAAAAAGGGCATATTAGGGCTATACGGATTCGAACCGTAGACCTTCTCGGTAAAACAGATCAAACGGATTATTATCGAAATGATTTGAACTGTTTCAAAGACCCAACATGCATTTTTTTGCATTGGGCTCTTTCATAAACTGATTTAAAGATCAGTTAGTCCACCATAGTTTTTCTTTACGGAAAGATAATGAGATGGCTCCCTGTGCTCTGATTGATTTTTTGTATTATGATCTATCTAGGAGCAATACCAAAGTGTTTCAAAGGAGGATTACCTTGACTTAGGTCTGCCTCCGGTCTAAATTAAATCAACCTAAGTGAAATGGAGTCTCTATCGTTCCACTGCAAGAGTTAACTATGAGACTTCATACACCTTAAAGTTCATAGAACGAAAAGAAGTTTTTTGGAGGCCCTTATCCTCATTACGCCTAGCATTTAGTGGGCTGGATATTTACCTTATCAACTAGCAAATCCATAAGGGTTCTATTTGATTAGGCACCTGAATTGGCACCTGAATCGGACTGAACCGACTGTTTGTCAGGCTACTGTTCTCCTATTCTCTCGAATCTATGAAGTAAGACATTGATTTTGCAATAAGATCGATTATGTTCATTGCATAATAAGCTCCTTTGAAAAGCATTGGCGCACGTGTAAACGAGTTGCTCTACCGAACTGAGCTATAGCCCTTATCAGAGATATCTTAACATATAGATAATTTCTTGTCAAGATGAATATTTTCTAATGCCAGAGGATACCCCTTTGATCTGTATCTGTTTAGTATTTAGTTTAGTATTTAGTATATAACAGACCAATAACAGAGCGGTATTGCTTAGAAAAGGGATTCAATATATAATCGATCGAAGTAATGGGTCTTCCTTTGTGGTGATAAATTGCCTACTTAACTCAGTGGTTAGAGTATTGCTTTCATACGGCGGGAGTCATTGGTTCAAATCCAATAGTAGGTAAGTAGGTAGAAAAATTACTAGATAGCATTGGACTTACTTCGCTTCGCTATCTAATAACTTTTTCTAC
This sequence comes from Triticum urartu, assembly GCF_056163025.1. Taxonomy (NCBI): domain Eukaryota; kingdom Viridiplantae; phylum Streptophyta; class Magnoliopsida; order Poales; family Poaceae; genus Triticum; species Triticum urartu. The sequence goes on along the minus strand of NW_028260131.1, from coordinate 839 downwards.
CCCTCTTCCCTTTTTCTTTGTATCAACTATAAACCACTGGATTGTCTTCAATTGGATGGGGGAATCCAATTGACAGCCTCGATTCGTATCCTAGCTCGTCTGAGAGCGAGCTTCGCTTCAACCAAATCTTTCGTACCCTCAGCTTTACTCAAGTTAGCTTCGGCTATTTCAAGTGCCTTTTGAGCTTCTTCCGGATCAATATCACTACCCAGTTCCGCATCATTTCCTAAAATGATGATCTCATTATTAACTATTCTCGCAAAACCGCTCCACAGAATCGCTGTTAACCATTGGTCGTTGAGGAGGCGTATTCTCAAAGGACCCATATCTACTGCTGTGTTAATGGGGGCGTGGTTTGGTAATACGCCAATTTGGCCACTATTAGTGGATAAAATGATTTCTTTCACTTCACAATCCCAAATAATTCGCTTAGGAGTCAGTACATAAAGATTTAATTTCATTTCTTCGATTTGTTCTCCTCTTCTAAGGTTATAGCTTTCGTGCTAGCTTCATCGATGTTACCCACCAAATAAAAAGCCTGTTCAGGTAGGCCGTCTAATTCTCCGGAAAGGATTAGTTGAAATCCCCTAATAGTTTCCGCAAGAGCAACATACTTTCCTGGAGAACCAGTAAAAACTTCTGCCACAAAGAACGGTTGTGATAAGAAACGCTCAATTTTTCTTGCTCTTGCTACAGTTAAACGATCCTCTTCCGATAATTCATCCAAGCCAAGAATTGCGATAATGTCCTGAAGTTCTTTGTAACGTTGTAAAGTTTCCTTAACTCTTTGCGCAGTTTCATAATGTTCGTTGCCAACGATCCGAGGCTGTAACATAGTC
>NW_028260130.1:0-27615 GCF_056163025.1 Triticum urartu | reverse complement strand
CAAATCCAAAGAGGGTTTTCCCGTCCGCTCATCAGAGAATATTTCTAGGTCCCAATATACCCAATGCCAGATCGCTGCCAAGAAACACAAGCCAGAAAACACAATATGCGTACCTGCCACACCTTCATAACTCCAAATACCCGGATTTGTTACAGTTCCTCCTGAAATACTCCAACCACCCCACGAATCCGTTATTCCTAAACGAGTCATGAAGGGAATTACGAACATACCTTGTCTCCACATTGGATCCAGAACAGGATCAGAGGGATCAAAAACTGCTAATTCGTATAAAGCCATTGAGCCAGCCCAACCAGAAACTAGAGCTGTGTGCATTATATGCACCGCAAGCAATCGACCCGGATCATTCAATACGACAGTATGAACACGATACCAAGGCAAACCCATGGAAATACCCCTTTAGCAAAGAAAAATAGACACGATGTCGCTTTATTTTATCGCATTGAAAAAGACTATCCATATCCTATGTACCTAACCCTTCTAGGGGATTCTGTGTCAGAAAGCGCGAATATTTATTTCATTCCATTAAAAATAAGAAGCCAATTCTGTTCATAAGAAGAAAGAGAAGCAGATCTATTCTATACTCGATAAGTGCCAATATGCAATGGGTAACTTGGCCAATTTGGAAAAAACGAAGAATAGATCGCTACCCCTCTTTGTTTAGCATTCAAATCACCCATTCCCTTTTCTTTATTCAATCTGTCTTACATTCCTTATATGTATAACCTTTCAATCTACGTATTAATAGAATCTATAATATTCATATAGAATAAGAATAAAAATTAAGACAATAAACTGCGGATTCTTTCTTTCTGTTCCATTCTTACGTTTCCATATTAAAGTGTGGTTTTCTTACTTAAATTTAATAATATTAATCTAATATGCCCATTGGTGTTCCAAAAGTACCTTACCGGATTCCTGGAGATGAAGAAGCGACTTGGGTTGACTTATACAATGTTATGTATCGAGAAAGGACACTTTTTTTAGGTCAAGAGATTCGTTGCGAGATCACGAATCATATTACAGGTCTCATGGTATATCTGAGTATAGAAGATGGAATTAGTGATATTTTTTTGTTTATAAACTCCCCAGGCGGGTGGCTAATCTCAGGAATGGCTATTTTTGATACGATGCAAACGGTGACACCAGATATATATACAATATGCCTCGAATAGCCGCCTCCATGGCGTCCTTCATTCTGCTTGGAGGAGAACCCACCAAGCGTATAGCATTCCCTCACGCGAGGATTATGCTTCACCAACCTGCTAGTGCTTATTATCGGGCAAGGACACCAGAATTTTTACTAGAAGTAGAAGAGTTACACAAAGTTCGCGAAATGATCACAAGGGTTTATGCAGTAAGAACAGGCAAGCCTTTTTGGGTTGTATCCGAAGACATGGAAAGGGATGTTTTTATGTCAGCAGACGAAGCCAAAGCTTATGGACTTGTCGATATTGTAGGGGATGAAATGATTGACAAGCACTGCGATACTGATCCAGTGTGGTTTCCAGAAATGTTTAAGGATTGGTAGTGTCCGGATTTCTTGTAAAGTTATTTCACAGCTAAATTCGTGTTTTCCTCGATTTAATAGAAAATAGAAAGACTTCATGATGAGCAATCATCAGGTTAAGATGGATCTAAACCAATCCATTTTTTTCTATATACATACAACATGCCGACGGTTAAACAACTTATTAGAAACGCAAGACAGCCAATACGAAATGCTCGAAAAACGGCCGCGCTTAAAGGATGCCCTCAGCGTCGAGGAACATGTGCTAGGGTGTATGTGCGACTCGTTCAGATCATGACTTCAAACAAATATAAAAAAAATTGAAGTATCCATGATTAGTACCAATGAATAGGATATAGCTTCTCTATCCTAGATTTCTATGGTATATGGAATTTATGGTTTCCTTTGGTGCAAATCCAATTATCTAAATTGGAAATAAGAAGCAATTCTCCCATTGGTAGCAAATGGTTATCCATTAAGCGGAGGAAATAGTAATAAAAAGAAAAAGGCTTATGCTCCTTTATCTTAAAAGAACGGACTAACAGGGTCAGCTACTTAGCCAACTTTCATAATTAAATACCGTCACTGTATGGATAACTCTTATTGTGAAAAGAGCTATTTACTCTATAATGGATAGGTAGAGCCAAAGAATGTGGACTATACAAGTTCGCAATACCTTTTGATGAAAGAAAGGGCTCCGGTGTATAGAGAGGGCCTCACCGTTTAAAAGGGAACCATAGAAACGATGGAACCCACTATTTTTTTTAGTATTATTAGAATGAATTTGTTATTTCGTATAGAAATAACTGAACGGAGTGGAATAAAAAATCGTGGTTGGGAAGGTTACTATAGCAAAAGCCATTGGAATTAATATTTTATATATCGGAATAATTAGTTTTGTTATTAATGAGAAAAAGGGTGGCTAAAAGAAGAGAAATCATTAGTTATTCATTAAGGTTAATTTGATTCAATGACCAGAGTTCCGCGAGGATATATAGCCCGGAGACGACGAACAAAAATGCGTTCATTTGCCTCAAACTTTAGAGGGGCTCATTTAAGACTTAATCGAATGATTACCCAACAGGTAAAAAGAGCTTTTGTTTCCTCTCATCGAGATAGAGGTAGGCAAAAGAGGGATTTTCGTCGTTTGTGGATCACTCGGATAAACGCAGCAACGCGGGTATATAAAGTATTCGATAGTTATAGTAAATTAATACACAACCTGTACAAGAAGAAATTGATTCTTAATCGTAAAATGCTTGCACAAGTAGCTGTATCAAATCCAAATAATCTTTACACGATTTCCAATAAAATAAAGATCATCAATTAAAGGTATAAATAAAGTAATATACTGGAATAATAAAAGATGAATTCCCGGAGAGGGAACTCCGGGAAGATACAATAAATTAAGATTAAGTGGTAGGAATCAACGAGCTGGATTACTTTCTTTATAATATATATAGGTCTGGCCCTTTCGAATTCGAATAAAACATCAACAATCGGAACTTAAGTTCCGGTTGTTGTTTCTTAAATTTTGGTTGTTGTTTCTTAAGTTTCGATTGGAATTGTACTTTTGCGTTAATTGAGGAATATGTCTATTTTTTCTGGGTCTAGAACCTGTAATTATTGAAATTGACTGGGCTTGAAATTGCTTTTCGTTCTCATAGTTACGAAACGGTAAGAAAGATAAAATACGAGCCTGTTTTATAGCAAGAGTAATTAATCGTTGTTGTTTCAAGGTTAATCTATTTATTCGTCTCGATAATATTTTTCCTTGTTCACTAATAAATCTATTAATTAAACTCATGTTTCTATAATCAATTCGATCTCCCGGGCCAATCCGGGGACGCCTACGAAAAGGTTGTTTAGATTTACGAAAAGGTTGCTTGAATTTACGAAAAGTTTGCTTGGATTTACGAAAGGGTTGCTTGGATTTATTAAAAGTTTGCTTGGATTTACTAAAGGGTTGCTTAGATTTAAGAAAAGGTTGTTTAGATGTATACATGATTTATTCCTTATTTAAAATTTGAAAATTTGAAAATTCACTTCTTTATTTTATTAATTTAGGATCCAGAAGAAGTAGTTTTTCTTTGATCCATATCTTATTTGATTCATATTATAGTATATGAATACCCTCTATACATATGAAATAATATCTACCGGAAATCAGATGAGTTGATTTGTATTTTGTATTCTATACTATGTTTTCTTTATATATTAAATATGAAGTTCTTACTCTTTCTGTTGTTTGGAAAGATCAAACACACGATGTTCCTATTTCTTTATTTCGTGATGAGTCGTATGCTTGCGACAATAACGACAAAATTTTTTGAATTCTAATTGTCCGGGTGTATTGTGGCGATTCTTTTGAGTACTATATCTAGAAATCCCCGTCGATTCCTCATTGGCACCTTTTCGAACACAACTGATGCATTCCAAAATAACTCTGATTCTAACATCTTTTCCCTTGGCCATGAACCTCCTTTTCTTTTTGGATTGACTTAACTTAATTCTTCTACTTATTCTTTTATTCTTCTATTTTGAATCCGAAGAAGAAGAATAAAATTCATTAGAATAATTTTTTTTTATTCTTTAATTAAGTAATAAAAAATAGAGAAATAATTAAAGAATACAATCCTTGTCGAATTAGCAAAGATTTTGGTTCGAAATCCTTTCATTTAATTAGCCAGCCCCGCCTTTTCTATGCTCTGATTTCTGAGGCCTTATTTAGCTTGGGTACCCCTTTAAATTGAATTTCTATTTTCAAAAATGGGGTTTACCAAATTTTTAATGACTCTGAGGTTCAACCCAATCCATCTTTTCTTTCTTTTTCCTTCCGATACTAAAAAAAGATTGAAAAGGATCAAATTTTGTCATATCACGAAGAAATCTATCCCTCCCATAGCAATAACTAGAATTAAAAAAAAGGGAATGACAAAGCATCTGGGAATAAACGATTAATTTCTATCAATAAACCTGCTAAAGCACCAAACCATAGAGTACTTAGCACGGGTGCTACAGAGAGATATGTTTTTATATCCCGCATTGAAAATCCTCCTTCCTTGTTGGAATACATATATGATCATAAACTCTTGCCCAAGATTGTTATGCTATATATAAAATGAACCATATCGACGAAATTTTCCTATCCCTAAAAAAGAAAAAGATGACCCCTTCTTCCTATATATTACCAAGGAAAAGTAATCCTTCTTTTATAGGCGAAATTATATTGGATTTTATATGTATATAATTCCTTAATTATATGAGACCAAAAAGAAGAAATGACACGAGGGTTCTATATATAGATAGAGAAAGAAAGAAGAAGAAAATTATGATGTGGAAAAGAAGACAGGAATTGTGTACAATGGCATTGTACAACAATTTAATTTGGAAAAGGGATGTAGCGCAGCTTGGTAGCGCGTTTGTTTTGGGTACAAAATGTCACAGGTTCAAATCCTGTCATCCCTACCTATTACTTCTTTCTTCTTTATAGGCAGTAGCGACGAGATCAATTAAAGTAAAGTGGGTATAACTTGAATTTGTGGAGACTATACGTACGTGAGATACATTAGGAATAGAAAAAGATTTTCTTTTTGAATGAATGAAAGCGCTCTTAGTTCAGTTCGGTAGAACGCGGGTCTCCAAAACCCGATGTCGTAGGTTCAAATCCTACAGAGCGTGATTCCATCTATTTTATGTCGAAGCAGAGTAAAATAACTTAACAAAATTGAATTGTAACTCCAATTTCAATTTGACCTCCTCTCTGGTCTGGAGGAGGTCAATCAAAAAAAAAAAATGACTCAATCAAAGATCCAACTGATCCCCACGCCTGTATTGCAAATACGCAGTCACGAATAATCCCGCTAAAGTAATAGGAATTAGGCCTAAGACGATTCCAAATAGAAAAACTTCAATCATTTCGATTTGTTCGAGGGGATAAAAAAAGAGGTACGATCTATCCCTAAATAGTACTCTAAATTATCCACGAATCTCAATGACCAAGAAAAGAATTCCTAATTAGTCTGGAAAAGAGTCGTAGAATGCCAGGAATCCCAAAGAAAGATTTTTCTTTTCTGAATTATAATTATTCAGTCAATTCAAATAAGGCGTATCTTGTTCAAGCCAATAAATAGAGCTGGGGTTATAGTTAAAGCAGCCAGTAGAAAACCAAAATAACTAGTTAAAGTAAGCATGAAAGAGTTAAATTCCATTTATTTTTTTTTACTACACTACATATGTTGGTAAAGCATTTACCTAAGTTATGGAAAATTCATAATTCATCAGTTATTTTAGATAATACTAAAAAACAAGATAGAGTAAGATACAGAAGTGTAAAAGAAAGTGGATTCATCAGATGATACATGAGTCCCTAATTCCGAATCAAGAGATTTGTTGTGGAATTTGTCAATTGAGTAAAGTAATAATATTAAGAACTAGATCATCTAACCCCATTGAATGAAAAAAAGAAATTCAATTTTCAGGGAAATTTTTGAATAAGAGATAAATAAACAATTGAATTTGAAAAAAAAAACTTCTTTCTATTTTGGATAATTTCTTTTTCAATAGGACCCTCTTTTTGGAGTGAACGATCGAATATTCCCCTATTCCTTCTTATTTTAACTGATTGTATTCCATATGGAATAAGAGGAGAACAAAAGCATTCCACGACCTGCCAAGGGGCTGTTAAAAAAAAAAAAAAAAGAAAGCTCTTCCTTGAATTTACTTTATTTTTATTCCTTTTTCGAACTCCAACCAAAGTAGATTCGAAGACGAGTCACTTCAATTATCCTTTTAAGTTCTATTCTATCTTCTGTCTTTCCCTATTTCATCTCGTAAAGTTCCGCGCTCGCAGTTTGGTCAAGAAAGTTAGACCTAATCCAACAAACAATACAAGGATGAATTACGAATTATGAAAGGATAGATTTCACATATACTTGTCCTTGTATTGTGTCAGTATGAGAATATCCTTCCTAAATTATTTATCCAAACCTATTGATCATTAACTTAGATTTTCCCAAGATTTTGGCTGCTATTCCGAATTACTCTATTATTCCGAAGCCAATGAAAAGTAAGTAGAACCTACAAAAATGGGGTTTTCTATTGATGCCTTGAATAACATATAGCTTACCTATAGACAAAAAAAAAATAAAAAAGTAATTATGTTTCGGAACCAGGCAAAACCAGATTGCTGTGCCATAGGAAGGATAGCTATACTAATTCGGTATACTCAAAATACACCTTTGGTACAAAATTGACAATCTCACAAGGATGAAATATCAGTAATTTTCTATTTACTGGTCGATCCCATCTTTTACGGAATCAATTCCTTTTTTGAATGTACAAAAATTTTGGGAGTTCAGCATGTCTGGAAGCACGGGAGAACGTTCTTTTGCTGATATTATTACCAGTATTCGATACTGGGTTATTCATAGCATTACTATACCTTCCCTATTCATTGCGGGTTGGTTATTTGTCAGTACGGGTTTAGCTTATGACGTGTTTGGAAGTCCTAGGCCAAACGAGTATTTCACGGAAAGCCGACAAGGAATTCCGTTAATAACCGACCGTTTTGATTCTTTAGAACAACTCGATGAATTTAGTAGATCCTTTTAGGAGGCCCTCAATGACCATAGATCGAACCTATCCTATTTTTACAGTGCGATGGCTGGCTATTCACGGACTAGCTGTACCTACTGTTTTTTTCTTGGGATCAATATCAGCAATGCAGTTCATCCAACGATAAAACAAATTCCAACTATAGAACTATGACACAATCAAACCCGAATGAACAAAATGTTGAATTGAATCGTACCAGTCTATACTGGGGTTTATTACTCATTTTTGTACTTGCTGTTTTATTTTCCAATTACTTCTTCAATTGAGAGAAAGAAAGAGACTAATAAGAATTCTCTTATCCCATTTGGAAGGATACCATCCTTATAACTACCCATGACTGTTTTTGTCTCTAGCATGACCAATTGATAAAATGTGGAGGAAAGTAGGGGAAATGGCCGATACTACTGGAAGAATTCCTCTTTGGCTGATAGGTACTGTAGCTGGTATTGCTGTGATTGGTTTAGTAGGTGTTTTCTTTTATGGTTCATATTCTGGATTGGGTTCATCTCTATAGTAATCGGAGGGACCAGATTGTAAACATGAAAAAGTAGGAGCTTAGCGGGTCCTTACCCCCCTTTATCTGATTAGAGCGGAAAGGACCCGCGGAATTTTTATTTTACTCTTATAACGCGAATTGAATCTATTCGATTCACTCTTATGAAGCAACAAGAAAAAGAGATCACTCGAGGATCCAATATCTTATTCCACGAAGGAAGTATCCTGAAAATCCTTGATTTAGTTTCGAGTAATAAACTAATAAAACCTTAATCAAAACTATTCAACTAGCCTAAAAATAAAAAAACCTTCAATGGAAGAGTTTACTTTTTTTTTGCAAAATTTCTGTAAATTTGAAGTTGAACTTAATTAAACAAGCCAAGCAATTTGCTCACAATCACAAGAAATTTTTCCCCCGCCATATTTTCTTCCCCTCTGTTTGTCCACTACCTCGGCTAAACCTAAGCAAAAGAAAAAGAGGTCCAAGAGACAGACCCGAATAAAGAAGAAATAGTAATCTTTGACGAATTAGGAAGAAAAAGGATTCTTATTTTGATACAAGAAGAATCGGCACAAGAAAAAGGCTTTTTCTTGTGCCGAATAGACGATTAAGAAGACCTGCAATCCCTCCGAAAAAGAAGAAATTTTAATTTGATTGTTCTCGCCTTTGCCTTGGATTCTCTTCTTTTGCATGGGATATAAATAAGGAATTCCAGACATCTCATAAACAAAAAGCAGTCTAAACAAAAAAAGGATTTCCAAAATAGATCATAGATAATTCTAGCAATTGCCAATAAATCGAGGCTTTTTACCAACTTGATGGTAAGAAATCCCGGGACCTAGAAATTCATTTCGTACAATTGAACCTTTTCAAACTGTTTCTTTTTGAGAACCAAAAAAACTTGTGCCAAAATAACGGATGCGAAGAAGAACAAAAGGCCTTGGACACGTAATGGATCCTGAAGCACGATTTCTGCGTCCCCCTGACCAAAACCTCCCACATTAGGATTGCTTGTTAATGGTTGATCAAGCTTGATGGATTCCCCCTCTGAAACAAGAAGTTCTGGTCCGGGAGGTATAATATCAATCACTTGGCGTCCATCTGATGCATCAACTATGGATATTTCATACCCCCCCTTTTCTTTACGTAGTATTTTTCTTACTATACCTGTTGACGTAGCATTATAGACTGTATTGTTACTCTTGCTACCATCAGGATAGATCTGTCCTCTTCCTCGGTTTCCCCCTACATATATGGGATATTTTAAGAAATGAGCATCTTTCTTCGTAGCAGGATCAGGGGAAAGAATGGGAAAGACAATTTCACTATATTTCTTACCGGGAACAGGGCCTATCACAAGAATGTTTTTTTTATCGGGACGATAACTCTGAAAAGCAAGATTTCCTATCTTTTCTTTTAACTCAGGGGAAATACGATCGGGCGGCGCTAATTCGAATCCCTCGGGCAAAATAAGAACAGCACCTACATTCAACCCTCCCTTTTTTCCATTAGCAAGAACTTGTTTCAATTGCATATCATAAGGAATTCGAAGAACTGCTTCAAATACAGTATCGGGAAGCACAGCTTGGGGAACTTCAATATCGACGGGCTTGCTAGCTAAATGGCAATTGGCACATACAATTCGTCCAGTTGCTTCTCGTGGGTTTTCATAACCCTGCTGCGCAAAAATGGGATATGCATTTGAAATAGATGTCCGAGTTATTACGTATATCATGATCGATACAGAAATCGATCGAGTTATCTGTTCCTTTACCCAAGAAAAAGTATTTCTATTTTCCATGTCCAATCGCAGATCCCAGAATTTCTACAATAAATTAGATAGGTAGCTAAGCTAATCTAGTTCCCTATACACGAATCTGTTGTCATTCTACTGCAACAGTTGTACTGCAATGATGAATACCTTAAAGTAGGTATAAATAGAAAGAATTTTGCTAAAATGGAAAAGGGCTTTCTTTCTAAAAAAAGATGCTTGCTAATTTGATTAATATTAATATCGGGAGATCAAATGAATTTATGCTTCACTAATTGAATGATAAATGACTACAAGCGAAGGAGATAGACGATTTAAACAAAAAAAGACCCAAAATTTCAAACATGTATCTAGAATTACTGGAAAACTACAAACAAAAATAGTGAAAATAAGCTCGTTAGGAGCCCATCCAAAATCGTTGTAGACCCAACGAATTACTAGTTCCCAACCACGGGTGGAGTGAAATCCAACAAAAAAATCAGTAACTAAAAGAATAAAAAAAGCTTTTATTGAGTCATTTAAATTATAGAAGAATTCCTGAACCCAAGAATTCAAAATGACAAGTTCCTCTTTACCCAGAAAAAAAGAACCACTTAGAATAGCCAAACAGATTATATTTGTCGAGAAATGCAAAATGGTATGGAGATGATCCTCATTATTTATTTTGACCCATTGTATTATTTCCTTGTGTATTCCTGTAGGAGGTTTTTGTACATGTGTCTTTAGTTTCCCTTTTATCATCTCGTCCAAGAGAGAAAGTTCTTCTAATTCTATGAATCTTTCTAGAATCCTTTTCTCTTGAATATCAGTTAAGAGAGTTTCGGATTGCCTGGTATTCCACCAATTCTTAATCCAAAGTTCCAGACATTTGTTAAATGAGGAAGAGACCCCCCAAGGCAAAAGTACGATAAATACAAGATATAGTAAAGAAGGCAATGCTTTCTTTTTTTTCATTTTTGATCTGTAAATGGAGTTGTTAATGAATATGCTTCATTCGCTGACTCTATTCCATTCCCTGACTCTATATGATGATATTTCTATTTCATGATATTTCTATTTCTTTGAAGCAAAAACTCTATAGGTTTGATACCCTGTATCTATTCTTCTTTTTTGTATATTAGTTATTAGTGGAATTTCAGTGCATTGGGTTCTTTCTTAGATCTAGATGGAATGAAATAGTGAAATAGAATAAAAAAAAAGCCCTTTCGGATGAAAAAGGAAGAATAGTATGCGATATATCTAACTTGGATAAAAAAAAATTAAAAGCAAATTTCTCTTATCCTCGTTTGTTCCTTCCTTTAGATAAATACTTAAAAATCCCCTTACAATAACAAATCCAATTTAGAAGGGACTTCCTCCCTGTGTTGAGAAAACTTTTCTTCTTCCAATTCTTCTTTTCTTCATTCAACTCAGTTCAAAAAAGATACCTCAAAATACTTCAATTGGTACGCGCAAGAAATAGGCCAATTCGGCAGCTTTTTGTTCAATTTCTCGTGGAGTAAAAAATTTATCATCAGTACGAGTCAAGGGAATGATCCCCTGGCCCCGGATTTCCATATAAAGAATACGACGAGGATAAAGACCCTCTTTAACCTGAATTCTAATTGATTGGATATCCCGCATAAGGAATCGAAGGAAGACGCGACGTTTTATTCCAGGGAATCCCCAACGAAAAATGCACACTATTCCCTCTTTTCTATCGAATCGGTCATAACCACTACCTACATTCCACAAAATAGTACACCACAAGTAGGAGCTAATGAATAGGCCTGCGATTCCGTAGAAAGACATCACGACCCCCTGCGGAAAAAAAAGAATTTCTTGAGATGGAAGTATAGATATAATATTCTTACCAAGATAACTGGAAATCCCAACCGATAAGAATCCTAGTGAACCTAGAAAAAGAATACAGGCCCAGAAAAAATTACCCCTTTTTCGAGAACCTTTTAGAAGTTCTACCCATATGTGTTCTGATCGCCAATTCATATTAGATATACTAAATCCAGCAGCGGTCGATTGAAATTGAGAGAATAAGCTAAATAATTTTGACTTTACTTTTTTTGATTCTGAAATCGCCTTCAGCAACTAGTACTCCTGTGAAATAATAGGTTAGATACATTGACTTTCTATTCAAAAAATATTCGTTGATTCAATTAAAATAAATAAAATAAAACTCGCTATACCTGGCTCTGCATATTCATGCATTTATGCTCGTAGCCTATATCCGCATCCATAACCGTTTTTCATTTGTGTGTAGAAAGTGTGTGTAGAAAAAGCCACATACCCTACCATATTATATTACTTACACTAAAAAATACTAGACAATCTTATTTTTTTGCACATAAAGAAATAAAGAAGTCATTGCAATTGCCGGAAATACTAAGCCTACTAAAGGCACGAAAATAGAAGGTAAGTTTAAATCCGTCATGGAATAGGTGTCTCAATTCAAATTTACTATTTCTATCTAGTCGAAAAATATCTTAAGATTCTTATGATATAATTAAGTATATCTATTATAAGGAATATTGACTATTGTATTGTATTTTTTATTTTTAGTTTGAAAAATATTCTGTAAAAAAAATGAAAGGATAATAAGAAAATTCCAAAAAAGGAGAACTAATTAAAAAGATTTTATTTTGATTTTCCCATCCTCATGGCCTTTCTATCTTTCTAATCTAATTTGAAATTGGATTCAAAAGAAAGCGGTTAGAATTTACTTCCTGCATACATACTTCTCTAGAAGCGCATACAATAATGCGTGGTAAAGGCGGAAAAATAGTATATTCAATCAAAATCAAAGGGCAAATTATCTTACCTACTATAGATCCCCTACTACCCTCTTAGACTTTAAAAGGCGATATACCACCCAAAGAAAGGGTATGAAAATGCCGGGTGGAGTTAGCTTTTCGACGAAGACCTGTCCCGTGCAGCGAAGCCCTGTTAGTAAGACCCCCCGCAATAATGGATTATAGAAGAATATTATTCCAAATACTCCTCTGGACGCATATAGTAGCATTGCGATTCCGAATCTTTTTTATTTATGAATATGAACAGAAAAAATTCATTGTATCGTTGGGTCGGAGCGGAGGTTTGGTCCAGAAAAATTAGAAACAAAACGTCTACTCTACCGCATTGAAGTCTATAGCGCTGTATTTCCACGAAAGTATAATTCTTACCATCAGGATACGATCCTTTCTTTTGAACTAAACGTCTCTACGATGGGTCCAGGTTCTATGTCCAATCCCAAATCAAGGATTTCTCGCTCTTGATCGGAGTCATAAACTAAAAAAAAACTACCTTTTTATCCTTTTTCTCAAGGTTATAGAAAACTTCCTTATCTAGTTCTAGCATTTTGAAAAAAAAAAAATGCTTCTTTTTTTACACACAGTTCGAGTCACTTGTTGACTCACGATTACGCCTGTTAAAAGTTTCAAACGTCCTCTTTTTTGAAATTGAAAGAGAGTCCTATAAAAAGGTCTAACTTCCAAACTATGTCTTTTTTCATTCATTCTCCTTTAGTTTTTTTCTCTATCTAGAAGTGGAATAGAATAACCCGGTTGAAGGGTAATGATCATACGTCTGTAATGCATTGTATGGCCCAGAATAGGTCCTATTCTTCTACCTTTTCCAGGTAGTCGATGGCTATTCACAGCTACCACCTTAACACCAAAGAAGAGTTCGACCCAATGCTTTATTTCTGTCTTAGTGAATCCCGATTCGACATTAAAAGTATATTGATTCTTTCCCAATAAACGAAGACTTTTTTCTGTAAATACTGCGTATTTGATTCCATTATCATTATCATATGATAATACTATATTTTATTATTTTATTATTTTATTTGTATTTCTTTATTGTATTATACCTTAATATATATATTCTAGATATATAGAATAGACGAATCTCAATTTGTCAAGTCTCATGATCATATCATGATCTATTTTTATTCGGCTCAATCTTTTTTTTCTAAAAAAGATTGAGCCGAGTTTAATTGCAATCAATTAGAAGAATAAAGAAGAATTACTGCATTTCATAACTGATTTTTTTCTCTTTTTATTTCGTTTCTTTTTTATTTATACCTTCTTTATCTTTAGTTTTATCTAGTTAATCAATAGTATCTACCGGCTCGAACTCGAATTTGATCGCCTTCCATACTTCACAAGCTGCGGCTAGTTCAGGACTCCATTTGCAAGCTGCTCGGATAATTTCATTACCTTCGCGAGCAAGATCGCGCCCTTCGTTACGAGCTTGTACACAGGCTTCTAAAGCCACTCGATTAGCTGCTGCACCAGGTGCATTTCCCCAAGGATGTCCTAAAGTTCCTCCACCAAATTGTAATACAGAATCGTCCCCAAAGATTTCGGTCAGAGCTGGCATATGCCAAACATGAATACCACCTGAAGCTACCGGTATAACACCTGGCATGGATACCCAGTCCTGAGTGAAAAAGATACCGCGAGCACGATCTTTTTCAATAAAATCATCGCGCAATAAATCAACAAAACCTAAAGTCATTTCGCGTTCCCTCTTCTAACTTACCTACTACTGTACCGGAGTGGATATGATCTCCCCCAGACATACGCAATGCTTTAGCTAATACACGGAAATGCATACCATGATTTTTCTGTCTATCAATAACTGCATGCATTGCACGGTGAATGTGAAGAAGTAGGCCATTGTCGCGGCAATAATGAGCCAAAGTAGTATTTGCGGTGAATCCCCCAGTTAAGTAGTCATGCATTACAATAGGAACCCCTAATTCTCTTGCAAATACAGCTCTCTTAATCATTTCTTCACATGTACCCGCAGTCGCATTCAAGTAATGCCCCTTGATTTCACCGGTTTCGGCCTGTGATTTATAAATAGCTTCGGCACAAAAGACAAAACGGTCTCTCCAGCGCATAAATGGTTGTGAGTTTACGTTTTCATCATCTTTGGTAAAATCAAGTCCACCACGTAGACACTCATAACACGCTCTACCATAATTTTTTGCGGATAATCCCAATTTTGGTTTAATAGTACATCCCAATAAAGGACGACCGTACTTGTTCAACTTATCTCTTTCAACTTGGATACCATGAGGCGGGCCTTGGAAAGTTTTTGAATAAGTAGGGGGAATTCGTAGATCCTCCAAACGTAGAGCACGTAGGGCTTTGAAACCAAATACGTTACCTACAATGGAAGTAAACATGTTAGTAACGGAACCCTCTTCAAATAGGTCTAATGGATAAGCTACATAACAGATCCATTGGTTGTCTTCCCCAGCAACAGGCTCGATGTGATAGCATCGTCCTTTGTAACGATCAAGACTGGTAAGTCCATCAGTCCAAACAGTTGTCCATGTACCAGTAGAAGATTCGGCAGCTACTGCAGCCCCTGCTTCTTCGGGCGGAACCCCAGGCTGAGGACTTACTCGGAATGCTGCCAAGATATCAGTATCCTTAGTTTCATACTCTGGGGTGTAGTAAGTCAATTTATAATCTTTAACACCAGCTTGAAATCCAACACCTGCTTTAGTTTCTGTTTGTGGTGACATAAGTCCCTCCCTATAACTCTTGAATTAAGAATTCTCACAATAACAGGGTCTACTCGATGTTAATTAGGCGTAAATGAAACTTTAGCAAAAATCTCGTAAAACAAAAAGGATATTCAATTAATATAATATCAACTCATTAAAGAAAATTGAGGGCATGCTTAGGTTAATGAATATGTTTCATTCATATATAATGCGTACACCCTGTGTATGTTCTATCCTATAGGAATTCCAATATAGGAATTCGATAGGAATTGAGTTGTTGTTATGGTAAGTTAACACGGTTCGTTATTAAACCATGGATTTGATTTACCAAATCCATAATTATTGTATACTCTTTGATAGATATAGCGCAACCCAAATTAATTCCTAATCCTTATTTTACAAGTTCTTAATAGTTCTCTTTTCTTATTTTGAATGCAAATACCTAACTAAATACTAATAAAATTCTTTGTTGACAGCAATCTATGCTTCACAGTAGTATATATTTTGTATATCGAAGTCCTAGATAGGAAAGTAGAGTAGGCACAGATCCTCCACAAAAGGCAAAATGTATATGAAAAAAAAGATTGATTGAACTTTCCAATGGACTCATTCCATGAGTAAACGATTGAATGGGATTCGCTTGGGCAACGAAATCAAGTCCTGGTCCCCTTTTCTCTCTTATTGAATTAACTAATTCATTTCCTTTTTACTTTTGGATTTTTTTTGATTTGATTTGGCATTATTCAACAATAAAAAAAGAAAAATTTCGACAAATTCCTTTTTTTTAATTATGTGATAATTATGAGAACCAATCCTACTACTTCTCCTCCCGGGGTTTCCACAATTGAAGAAAAAAGTACAGGTCGTATCGATCAAATTATTGGACCCGTGCTGGATGTCACTTTTCCCCCAGGCAAGTTACCTTATATTTATAACGCTTTGGTAGTCCAGAGTAGAGACACTGCCGATAAGCAAATTAATGTGACTTGTGAGGTACAACAATTATTAGGAAATAATCGAGTTAGAGCTGTAGCTATGAGTGCTACGGACGGGTTGATGAGAGGAATGGAAGTGATTGACACGGGAGCTCCTCTCAGTGTTCCGGTCGGTGGAGCTACTCTCGGACGAATTTTCAACGTTCTTGGGGAGCCTGTTGACAATTTGGGTCCTGTAGATAGTAGTGCAACGTTCCCTATTCATAGATCTGCGCCTGCCTTTATCGAGTTAGATACGAAATTATCCATCTTTGAAACAGGTATTAAGGTCGTCGATCTTTTAGCTCCTTATCGACGTGGAGGAAAAATAGGACTATTTGGGGGGGCTGGAGTAGGTAAAACAGTACTGATCATGGAATTAATCAATAACATTGCTAAAGCTCATGGGGGCGTATCCGTATTCGGTGGAGTAGGGGAACGGACTCGTGAAGGAAATGATCTTTATATGGAAATGAAGGAATCCGGAGTAATTAATGAAAAAAATATTGAGGAATCAAAGGTAGCTCTAGTCTATGGCCAAATGAATGAACCACCGGGAGCTCGTATGAGAGTTGGTTTAACTGCCCTAACTATGGCGGAATATTTCCGAGATGTTAATAAGCAAGACGTGCTTTTATTTATCGATAATATCTTTCGTTTTGTTCAAGCAGGATCAGAGGTATCCGCTTTATTAGGGAGAATGCCCTCCGCAGTGGGTTATCAACCTACTCTTAGTACAGAAATGGGTTCTTTGCAAGAAAGAATTGCTTCTACTAAAAAGGGATCTATAACTTCGATTCAAGCAGTTTATGTACCTGCAGACGATTTGACCGACCCTGCCCCTGCCACAACATTTGCACATTTGGATGCTACTACCGTACTTTCCAGAGGATTAGCTTCCAAGGGTATTTATCCAGCAGTAGATCCTTTAGATTCAACCTCGACTATGTTACAGCCTCGGATCGTTGGCAACGAACATTATGAAACTGCGCAAAGAGTTAAGGAAACTTTACAACGTTACAAAGAACTTCAGGACATTATCGCAATTCTTGGCTTGGATGAATTATCGGAAGAGGATCGTTTAACTGTAGCAAGAGCAAGAAAAATTGAGCGTTTCTTATCACAACCGTTCTTTGTGGCAGAAGTTTTTACTGGTTCTCCAGGAAAGTATGTTGCTCTTGCGGAAACTATTAGGGGATTTCAACTAATCCTTTCCGGAGAATTAGACGGCCTACCTGAACAGGCTTTTTATTTGGTGGGTAACATCGATGAAGCTAGCACGAAAGCTATAACCTTAGAAGAGGAGAACAAATCGAAGAAATGAAATTAAATCTTTATGTACTGACTCCTAAGCGAATTATTTGGGATTGTGAAGTGAAAGAAATCATTTTATCCACTAATAGTGGCCAAATTGGCGTATTACCAAACCACGCCCCCATTAACACAGCAGTAGATATGGGTCCTTTGAGAATACGCCTCCTCAACGACCAATGGTTAACAGCGATTCTGTGGAGCGGTTTTGCGAGAATAGTTAATAATGAGATCATCATTTTAGGAAATGATGCGGAACTGGGTAGTGATATTGATCCGGAAGAAGCTCAAAAGGCACTTGAAATAGCCGAAGCTAACTTGAGTAAAGCTGAGGGTACGAAAGATTTGGTTGAAGCGAAGCTCGCTCTCAGACGAGCTAGGATACGAATCGAGGCTGTCAATTGGATTCCCCCATCCAATTGAAGACAATCCAGTGGTTTATAGTTGATACAAAGAAAAAGGGAAGAGGGGTAGAAAAAGTTATTAGATAGCGAAGCGAAGTAAGTCCAATGCTATCTAGTAATTTTTCTACCTACTTACCTACTATTGGATTTGAACCAATGACTCCCGCCGTATGAAAGCAATACTCTAACCACTGAGTTAAGTAGGCAATTTATCACCACAAAGGAAGACCCATTACTTCGATCGATTATATATTGAATCCCTTTTCTAAGCAATACCGCTCTGTTATTGGTCTGTTATATACTAAATACTAAACTAAATACTAAACAGATACAGATCAAAGGGGTATCCTCTGGCATTAGAAAATATTCATCTTGACAAGAAATTATCTATATGTTAAGATATCTCTGATAAGGGCTATAGCTCAGTTCGGTAGAGCAACTCGTTTACACGTGCGCCAATGCTTTTCAAAGGAGCTTATTATGCAATGAACATAATCGATCTTATTGCAAAATCAATGTCTTACTTCATAGATTCGAGAGAATAGGAGAACAGTAGCCTGACAAACAGTCGGTTCAGTCCGATTCAGGTGCCAATTCAGGTGCCTAATCAAATAGAACCCTTATGGATTTGCTAGTTGATAAGGTAAATATCCAGCCCACTAAATGCTAGGCGTAATGAGGATAAGGGCCTCCAAAAAACTTCTTTTCGTTCTATGAACTTTAAGGTGTATGAAGTCTCATAGTTAACTCTTGCAGTGGAACGATAGAGACTCCATTTCACTTAGGTTGATTTAATTTAGACCGGAGGCAGACCTAAGTCAAGGTAATCCTCCTTTGAAACACTTTGGTATTGCTCCTAGATAGATCATAATACAAAAAATCAATCAGAGCACAGGGAGCCATCTCATTATCTTTCCGTAAAGAAAAACTATGGTGGACTAACTGATCTTTAAATCAGTTTATGAAAGAGCCCAATGCAAAAAAATGCATGTTGGGTCTTTGAAACAGTTCAAATCATTTCGATAATAATCCGTTTGATCTGTTTTACCGAGAAGGTCTACGGTTCGAATCCGTATAGCCCTAATATGCCCTTTTTTAGATTTTAGGATCTCTATCCTATGTTTTCTTTAGTTTAGTATAGTTTTCATTTTCTCATTAGTATTTGTTTATAGACTGGATAGGCGCCTGCGACATAGAATAGAGATAAAAGCATTACCAAAGGCTCATTCATCGAAAATCAAAATCATACAGACAGGAAAAGAAAAACGAATTTCTATCAAATCAATAGAAGAAAGGATCCTTTCCCTGATTTGAATCCCGTCCTCCTTCAAATAGGATATCTCTAGACTTCCCTATAATAACTGCAATGATTTTATCCATTTTGCGAATTCCTACTTTGTTTTAAGTATATTTATTACTTTGTTTATAGATACATTATGTAAATTGATCAACTTTAAATAGAAAAAATAAAGTAAAGAGTAAATAAGAAAACAGAATATTCTGTCTCATAGTTCTGAAATAGAGTTCTTTATTTTTATTTTATAGTATTACTTCTCATTAATTATACTGCATAGATTAGTCCTACTATCTTAATTAGGTTCTAATTTAGTAGTATTCTCATTTTTATTTAATAGTCTCTTATTATTTTATTATTAAATATTAAATAAAGGATAGAGCTATTCTTTTTTCTAGAGATTCTAGAGAAAGCGAGACAAAGTGAAACGAGAAAGTTTTCTTTATATAAGAATTAGATCTACATACACCATATCTAAATAGAATGGAAATCCAAAAGAAAGGGAGTTGGGATTCCATTGGATGAATCTTTAAAGAAGATGCAGCACAGAGGAAACAAAGGCTAAACTTAAACTAAGCGCTTTTGTTTGAACAAAAAAGATTCTTGTTTCACCGAGGAAAAGAGAGAAGTTCTGGATAAATTGACAATGCTGAATTGAATTGACTAATTTAAGTTCCGCCTATTCCACATTAATGGGAGTACATTATGTTTCTGCTTCACGAATATGATATTTTTTGGACATTTCTAATAATAGCAAGCCTTATTCCTATTTTGGCATTTTCGATTTCAGGACTTTTAGCCCCGGTTAGTGAAGGACCAGAGAAGCTTTCTAGTTATGAATCGGGTATAGAACCCATGGGAGGGGCTTGGGTACAATTCCGAATACGCTATTATATGTTTGCGCTCGTTTTTGTTGTTTTTGATGTGGAAACCGTCTTTCTATACCCTTGGGCAATGAGTTTCGACGTATTGGGTGTATCCGTTTTTATCGAAGCTTTGATTTTCGTGCTTATCTTAGTTGTTGGTTTAGTTTATGCATGGCGAAAAGGAGCCTTGGAATGGTCTTAACTGAATATTTAGACAAAAAAAAAGAAGGAAAAGATTCTATTGAGACAGTTATGAATTTGATTGAGTTTCCCTTACTTGACCAAACAAGTTCCAATTCTGTTATTTCAACTACACCAAATGATCTTTCGAATTGGTCAAGACTCTCCAGTTTATGGCCCCTTCTATACGGTACCAGTTGTTGTTTCATTGAATTTGCTTCATTAATAGGCTCACGATTCGACTTTGATCGTTATGGATTGGTACCAAGATCAAGTCCTAGGCAAGCAGACCTAATTTTAACAGCCGGTACGGTAACAATGAAAATGGCTCCCTCTTTAGTGAGATTATACGAGCAAATGCCTGAACCAAAATACGTCATTGCTATGGGAGCCTGTACTATTACAGGGGGAATGTTCAGTACGGATTCCTATAGTACTGTTCGGGGAGTTGATAAGTTAATTCCTGTGGATGTCTACTTGCCGGGCTGCCCACCTAAACCGGAGGCAGTTATAGATGCCCTAACAAAACTTCGTAAGAAGATATCGCGAGAAATAGTTGAGGATCAAACTCTATCTCAAAATAAAAATAGATGTTTTACTACCAGTCACAAGCTTTATGTTAGGCGCAGTACTCATACAGGAACTTATGAGCAAGAATTGCTCTATCAATCACCATCTACATTAGATATATCTTCTGAAACTTTTTTCAAATCCAAAAGTTCAGTACCTTCCTACAAATTAGTGAATTAGGAGAGGGGCTCTTTTGTGTAGAAAAATAAAAAGCAGGGCAATCTTTCAAACTTGCATCCGAAATGTGAAATATTTATACAAAGAGGGAGAGATGAAGACAATGCAGCAGGGTTGGTTATCTAATTGGCTAGTCAAACATGAGGTGGTTCATAGATCTTTGGGCTTTGATCACCGAGGAATAGAGACTTTACAAATAAAAGCAGGGGATTGGGATTCCATTGCTGTCATTTTATATGTATATGGTTACAATTATTTACGCTCCCAATGTGCTTATGATGTAGCACCCGGTGGATCTTTAGCTAGCGTGTATCATCTTACGAGAATACAATATGGTATAGATAATCCAGAAGAAGTCTGCATAAAAGTCTTTGCCCAAAAGGATAATCCTAGAATTCCGTCTGTCTTCTGGATTTGGAGAAGTGCCGATTTTCAAGAACGCGAATCTTATGATATGGTGGGAATCTCTTATGATAATCATCCGCGCCTTAAACGTATCCTAATGCCTGAAAGTTGGATAGGCTGGCCCTTACGTAAGGATTATATAACCCCCAATTTTTATGAAATACAAGATGCTCATTGAATGATAAGAAATTCATGCTCACTTATACAACACAACTCCAGATTTTATTCAAGTCAAGGAATATTTTTAGGTTCTTTTCCTAGATGAAACGGAATACCTATTTATAATTAATTCCTAATTATACAAAAGCATTCCAGATAGACTGAGCAAAAAAAGGGTTTCATTTGGATTCCCCTATTTTGAAAATCGCATATTAATTTCCTTCATATGAACAGAAAAATAGGATGACTCAAAGAAGTTCTCTACCAGGAACTTTGTACCGCGCACATTACTTAGCACAACTAGGAAAATAAGATAAGATAAAGATAAGCAAGACTAAAAAAATATTCGTCGGAATAGCGGAATACAAAATTAAGAAACGCAAAAAAATAAAGGGGAATCTCACCCCCTTCTTTATCATAAAGAAAAGATATATTTTAAAACTTCTTTAAAAAGAAAAAGAAGTGCCTCTATATTTATATTATAGATTTATCCACTTAGATGAATAAATATTATTAATGAATATGTATCACAATCCATCTCGAGGTATTTGGATCAATACCTATTCGGTGGATCTTTTTTTTTTTTTTCTCTGCCAGGAACCAGATTTGAACTGGTGACACGAGGATTTTCAGTCCTCTGCTCTACCAACTGAGCTATCCTGACCTTTTCTTGTGCATCATCCTAGTAGAGTATTTGTATCTATGTCAATTAAAAGGACTAAAAATTAATTAAAGTATTTCAAATTTTAAATTTGAAAATGGGGGGGGTAGTCCTATGCATTGTGCATGGTTTACTTAAATAAAACTTAAAAATAGAGTGAATAACCAAGATTTCTTGCCGATACTCTAATAAAAAAGAAATCTATTCAATGAATAGGATAAGATCCATTGAGTTCTCTTCGCATTCCTTTGTGAAAGAGTAGAATGAGAAAGCTAATGAATCTTAAACCCATTGCATTGATAAAAAGAAAAAAAAGTGCATTGATAAAAAGAAAAAAAAAAAGAGGATAAATAATAATAATATAGTATAGTTAGGGAATAAAAGAGGATTTGGGGATAGAGGGACTTGAACCCTCACAACTTATAAAGTCGACGGATTTTCCTTTTACTAGAAATTTCATTGTTGTCAGTATTGACATGTAGAATGGGACTCTCTCTTTGTCCTCGTCCGATTAATCCACTTTTTTAAAGATCTCGAAAACTTTGAATTTTAATTGAAGAATTTGATTATTCAATATTCGATTGGAGTGGATTCACAATAATGAAAAAAAAAAATTATGATATGAGTTTTTTATTTCATAATCATTATCATTTCTAATTTCATTTTTAAAAAAGATAAAGAACCTATATTATAATTAGAATATAATATGAGTTCTGTGATTAATCGTTTGCTATGTCAGTATCTATACGTGTTTATTAAATGTATAAGGTATAAAACCCCTCTTTCTCTAATTTAGAACTAGAAGGAATTCCACTAACAACACAACGTAATTAACTCGATTCGTTAGAACAGCTTCCATTGAGTCTCTGCACCTATCCTTTTCCTTTGTATTCTAGTTCGAGAACCCCTTGTTTTCTCAAAACACGGATTTGGCTCAGGATTGCCCTTTTTTAATTCCAGGGTTTCTCTGAATTTGGAAGTTACCACTTAGCAGGTTTCCATACCAAGGCTCAATACAATCAAGTCCGTAGCGTCTACCGATTTCGCCATATCCCCATTTCCCTCTTCTTTGAGACCAGGATTCCTTGTGTAATTTCATCCATCTCTTAGTTTTTTTTTTGAATCATTGAGTTCATCACTCAACGTAGTCTAGCAGTTCAGTTCGACTCTATTTGAGAGACCTCGCTTGCTTATTGCAATTCAGAATTGAATTGATTCTATCCTTGATGTATTTGCAATTCAATCCGAATCAATATATCCAAAAGTTTTTATCTCCCCCACCTCCCGTCTTACTTTTTTATAGTATTCAAAATTATACTATAACGCTTGATATTTATTCTTTTTTT
The DNA here is from genome assembly GCF_056163025.1 of Triticum urartu. NCBI lineage: Eukaryota > Viridiplantae > Streptophyta > Magnoliopsida > Poales > Poaceae > Triticum > Triticum urartu. Next base: position 4,339 of record NW_028260130.1, on the reverse strand, counting down.
CTAATCAGAATTAGCAATTTTATTTACTCTGACTCTATGTTCCCCTTAGTGAAATATTAATCCTCAAATTATTAACAAATAATAAAGTCTATAATGATCGAATGAAAATACCAATAAATTCTATAATTTTATTTTTTAATATCCTATAGTTAAGCATATCAAGCTAACTTTATCTTTAAGAAGTTTTAGTATTTTTTTATTTTTATAAGTATAACTTCAAATTTAGAACTAGTTAATAGCTAAGATTAATAACTAATATCTGAGATTTTACGGATTTCCTATACTATACCTATTTCTATTTGTTACACTATTTCCGTTATGTAAGCCCACTTAGCTCAGAGGTTAGAGCATCGCATTTGTAATGCGAGGGTCATCGGTTCAAATCCGATAGTCGGCTTTTTTTTCTCTATCGATGTTCTACGAACAAGAATCTCTTTTTTTCCGAATTAAATGGAGAATCCAGGATCTTTTATGTTTTTTACCTTACAATTTTGCTAGATACAAAACAATAAAATAAATAATATATATACAAAAAAAAAAGATTTTGATGAAATTCCATTTTTTGGGGTACTTTAGTTGATTTTACTCTGTTTATCCTGTAGTTTAATTCAGTTTTAATTTCGATGTATTCTGTAATGTAAATACAATGAAATTAATTGTGTAAAATGAAATTTCAATAAAATAAAAAAAGGAGTCTTCATGTCCCGTTATCGAGGACCTCGTTTAAAAAAAATACGCCGTCTGGGAGCTTTACCAGGACTCACTAGAAAAACACCTAAATCCGGAAGTAATCTTAAAAAAAAATTCAATTCTGGGAAAAAGGAGCAATATCGTATTCGTCTTCAAGAAAAACAGAAATTGCGTTTTCATTATGGTCTGACAGAACGACAATTACTTAGATATGTACATATCGCTGGAAAAGCAAAAAGGTCAACAGGCCAGGTTTTACTACAATTACTTGAAATGCGTTTGGATAATATCCTTTTTCGATTGGGTATGGCTTCAACCATTCCTGGGGCCCGCCAATTAGTCAACCATAGACATATTTTAGTTAATGGTCGTATAGTCAATATACCAAGTTTTCGTTGCAAACCCCGAGATATTATTACTACGAAAGATAACCAAAGATCAAAAGGTCTGGTTCAAAATTATATTGCTTCATCGGACCCGGGGAAATTGCCAAAGCATTTGGCGATTGACACGTTGGAATATAAAGGACTAGTAAATAAAATCCTAGATAGGAAGTGGGTCGGTCTCAAAATAAATGAGTTGTTAGTTGTAGAATATTACTCTCGTCAGACTTGAACTTAACGAAAAAAGGAAAGGTTCATAGAATTTTCTTCCCCTTCCCCTTTCCCCGAACTAAATCGCCCTAAGACCATTACCATTAATTTGTATTTTCCCATCAACTAGCTAAAATTGATTAACCCTAGGATTAGGATCCTTTTTTCTTTTTTCCTCTATGTGTATTTTACATACCACAGTAATTTGCTATAGAGAATTTCTAATTTCTATTAAATCAAAATAAGATAATATAAGATATTATATTATTGCTGGAAAAAATTGTTATTTGATTTGATACATTGTGATCCTTAACGTTGATGAATTAAGAAAAACGGAAAGAGAGGGATTCGAACCCTCGGTAAACAAAAGTCTACATAGCAGTTCCAATGCTACGCCTTGAACCGCTCGGCCATCTCTCCTACATAACTTATTATGGAAAATAAACTGAGTGAATAGCGAGTTTTCTTATTCCTGCAGTACAGGTACAACCGCAACCACTCGGGGGTTCCATAGTTCTATTGGAAAAATTCCTTTTGATCTAAGTGGAAGGATACAGGATTTTTTACTAGAAATTGCGCTCGCTATAAAATAAAAGTTTTAATTTGGGTTTTCCCGCAACTAAAGAAAAAGAAAATGGAAGAATTCTTCTTATTGCATAATAAAATAAAGAAACCTTAGAATTCCGTTTGCATAAGATACGCTACACCATACTATCGAAATCAAAAATAGGGTATGAGACAATTAATAACTTTGAAAACACGAAATAGTTGATAACATAAGTTGTTGTTCAGAAATAGGAAAGTGGAATGAAATCCAGTCTTAGTCAAATATTTCATATCTCTTCGTGTCCAAGCAGAAGGAAAAGGATACAATTTGAGCTGAGCGGAAAATCCATATCTCTCTTATCCATTTAAAGCATATGGATTTAGAGTAGAGCATATGGATCAATCTATTTATAATTATAAGAATCGAATGTGTTTGTTTTTATGTTATTTTGTGAAGGAATGAAAACAATTCTATATAGAATGGGTTGGGAATTATGCCTAGATCCCGTGGAAATGGAAATTTCATTGATAAGACCTCCTCAATTGTAGCCAATATTTTATTGCGAATAATTCCGACAACCTCAGGAGAAAAAAAGGCATTTACTTATTATAGAGATGGTGCGATTTGACTCTTTTTTTTGCTTTTTTTTAGCCCTACCTATACCTCAGTCTTACGAAAAAGAGAGGGGGGTTGGCATAGAGAGAACCAAATTTGTAAAGCAAACAAACCCACGCTTCGGGAAGGTGAGGCGAACTAACAATTCCTTCCGTCGTGTATCCTCGATTGATGCGGCTTCAGATACTTCAATTGTAGATTTGAGTATTGAGCGAAAGGTTACACCTACAGGATATGGTATGGTATGGATTACAGGCCAATCCTACTCTATTAGTATCCGTAGGCAGCATAGGGGAGAAAAGCACTACACCTAGAAATAGGAATCAACAAGAGAAAAACTTTGTTAGAAATTACCCCTTTCCTGATCGGTATCAGGGCTGGGAAGAATGGTTGGGATAACAAACAACCATCAGGTTTGTACTTTGGATACCCCTATAACCATCAAAGATCGTTGAAGTAGCTAATTCCTCTAAATAGGAGGCGTTGAGAACAAAGAAATTATTGGAGCTATCGTTTTCCTCTAGCATTAATAGAATTCATTGGTGTTAAGAAAAACCTCTTGTGGGAAGGTTGGCTAGAGATTTCTTGGAAAAATACCAGCCCCTTTCGGTTCATAATGAGACGGGACTAATTCTATTTTGATTCTATAGATTATTTCGCTTAGTACTATTATGTACAGAAGGGAGGAGCCGTATGAGATGAAAACCTCATGTACGGTTTTGGAACGGAGATTTTTTGAATAGAATGAACGACCGTAACGGATGTTGGCTCAATCCGAAGGAAATTATGCGGAAGCTTTGCAAAATTATTATGAAGCTACGCGACTAGAAATCGATCCCTATGATCGAAGTTATATACTCTATAACATAGGCCTTATACACACAAGCAATGGAGAGCATACAAAGGCTTTGGAATATTATTTCCGGGCACTAGAACGAAACCCCTTCTTACCGCAAGCTTTTAATAATATGGCCGTGATCTGTCATTACGTGCGACTATCTCCACTATAGAAAGAAAAAAAAAAAAGAGAGGATCAAATTTTCTAGTAAATACTAGAAAAAAAGGGCTTTCTACATAGGGATCGTAAAAACAACGATTTTTCCCTATCAGCTGTAGGAAGGAAGGACACTTCACGAGAATCAAAAAACGAAGAAAGTATGGCCTATACTACTACTCTATGGATAAAGTTTCTCAAATTGATAGAGAAAGCACCGTAAAGATCAATTAGTGAGCGACTGGGTCGATACAACTAAAAAAAACTGCTTACTTATCCCATGATATGGGGCAAAATTTAGGAATCCGCTTATGTAATAGAGCCGATCCACTAAGGGATTAAGCAGCGGTGTAGTATCAGATCCCAAAGATAGTAAGTTCTTTTTTCTTTCTTATGGAAAAAAGTCTTTTTCAAGGATTCTATAGAGATTTCATATATGAAACCGGGATAGTTACCTCTCAGAAAATTTGAACGAAGGCTCTATATCTATCTATGCTTCATTCTTCTGAAGGTGGGAAAAAAGATCAAACTGATTATTGATAAAAATTAGGGTTTGAAACTTAGGTAATTAATTTCTTCTGCTTAACCCAAGAACAAATTGGATCGATTTTTGATAAATCGAATTCAGTTAAGATAGGGGAAATTCAGATAGCAATTTCTGAGCCGTATGAGGTAGGAAACTCTCAAGTACGGTTCTAAGGGAAGGAACTTCCTATTCCGACCGAGGAGAACAGGCCATTCTACAGGGTGATTCGGAAATTGCGGAAGCTTGGTTTGATCAAGCTGCTGAATATTGGAAACAAGCTATAGCGCTTACTCCGGGAAATTATATTGAAGCACAGAACTGGTTGAAGATTACGAAGCGCTTTGAATTTGAATAAGACCATGCTCCTTCTTTTT
>NW_028260129.1:5000-27646 GCF_056163025.1 Triticum urartu | reverse complement strand
GAATACTGGTAATAATATCAGCAAAAGAACAGTTCTCCCGTGCTTCCAGACATGCTGAACTCCAAAATTTTTGTACATTCAAAAAAGGAATTGATTCCGTAAAAGATGGATCGACCAGTAATAGAAAATTACTGATATTTCATCCTTGTGAGATTGTCAATTTGTACCAAAGGTGTATTTTGAGTATACCGAATTAGTATAGCTATCCTTCCTATGGCACAGCAATCTGGTTTTGCCTGGTTCCGAAACATAATTACTTTTTATTTTTTTTTTTGTCTATAGGTAAGCTATATGTTATTCAAGGCATCAATAGAAAACCCCATTTTTGTAGGTTCTACTTACTTTTCATTGGCTTCGGAATAATAGAGTAATTCGGAATAGCAGCCAAAATCTTGGGAAAATCTAAGTTAATGATCAATAGGTTTGGATAAATAATTTAGGAGGATATTCTCATACTGACACAATACAAGGACAAGTATATGTGAAATCTATCCTTTCATAATTCGTAATTCATCCTTGTATTGTTTGTTGGATTAGGTCTAACTTTCTTGACCAAACTGCGAGCGCGGAACTTTACGAGATGAATAGGGAAAGACAGAAGATAGAATAGAACTTAAAAGGATAATTGAAGTGACTCGTCTTCGAATCTACTTTGGTTGGAGTTCGAAAAAGGAATAAAAATAAAGTAAATTCAAGGAAGAGCTTTCTTTTTTTTTTTTTTTAACAGCCCCTTGGCAGGTCGTGGAATGCTTTTGTTCTCCTCTTATTCCATATGGAATACAATCAGTTAAAATAAGAAGGAATAGGGGAATATTCGATCGTTCACTCCAAAAAGAGGGTCCTATTGAAAAAGAAATTATCCAAAATAGAAAGAAGTTTTTTTTTTCAAATTCAATTGTTTATTTATCTCTTATTCAAAAATTTCCCTGAAAATTGAATTTCTTTTTTTCATTCAATGGGGTTAGATGATCTAGTTCTTAATATTATTACTTTACTCAATTGACAAATTCCACAACAAATCTCTTGATTCGGAATTAGGGACTCATGTATCATCTGATGAATCCACTTTCTTTTACACTTCTGTATCTTACTCTATCTTGTTTTTTAGTATTATCTAAAATAACTGATGAATTATGAATTTTCCATAACTTAGGTAAATGCTTTACCAACATATGTAGTGTAGTAAAAAAAAATAAATGGAATTTAACTCTTTCATGCTTACTTTAACTAGTTATTTTGGTTTTCTACTGGCTGCTTTAACTATAACCCCAGCTCTATTTATTGGCTTGAACAAGATACGCCTTATTTGAATTGACTGAATAATTATAATTCAGAAAAGAAAAATCTTTCTTTGGGATTCCTGGCATTCTACGACTCTTTTCCAGACTAATTAGGAATTCTTTTCTTGGTCATTGAGATTCGTGGATAATTTAGAGTACTATTTAGGGATAGATCGTACCTCTTTTTTTATCCCCTCGAACAAATCGAAATGATTGAAGTTTTTCTATTTGGAATCGTCTTAGGCCTAATTCCTATTACTTTAGCGGGATTATTCGTGACTGCGTATTTGCAATACAGGCGTGGGGATCAGTTGGATCTTTGATTGAGTCATTTTTTTTTTTTGATTGACCTCCTCCAGACCAGAGAGGAGGTCAAATTGAAATTGGAGTTACAATTCAATTTTGTTAAGTTATTTTACTCTGCTTCGACATAAAATAGATGGAATCACGCTCTGTAGGATTTGAACCTACGACATCGGGTTTTGGAGACCCGCGTTCTACCGACTGAACTAAGAGCGCTTTCATTCATTCAAAAGAAAATCTTTTTCTATTCCTAATGTATCTCACGTACGTATAGTCTCCACAAATTCAAGTTATACCCACTTACTTTAATTGATCTCGTCGCTACTGCCTATAAAGAAGAAAGAAGTAATAGGTAGGGATGACAGATTTGAACCTGTGACATTTTGTACCCAAAACAAACGCGCTACCAAGCTGCGCTACATCCCTTTTCCAAATTAAATTGTTGTACAATGCCATTGTACACAATTCCTGTCTTCTTTCCACATCATAATTTTCTTCTTCTTTCTTTCTCTATCTATATATAGAACCCTCGTGTCATTTCTTCTTTTTGGTCTCATATAATTAAGGAATTATATACATATAAAATCCATATAATTTCGCCTATAAAAGAAGGATTACTTTTCCTTGGTAATATATAGGAAGAAGGGGTCATCTTTTTCTTTTTTAGGGATAGGAAAATTTCGTCGATATGGTTCATTTTATATATAGCATACAATCTTGGGCAAGAGTTTATGATCATATATGTATTCCAACAAGGAAGGAGATTTTCAATGCGGGGATATAAAAACATATCTCTCTGTAGCACCCGTGCTAAGTACTCTATGGTTTGGTGCTTTAGCAGGTTTATTGATAGAAATTAATCGTTTATTCCCAGATGCTTTGTCATTCCCTTTTTTTTAATTCTAGTTATTGCTATGGGAGGGATAGATTTCTTCGTGATATGACAAAATTTGATCTTTTCATCTTTTTTTTAGTATCGGAAGGAAAAAGAAAGAAAGATGGATTGGGTTGAACCTCAGAGTCATTAAAAATTTGGTAAACCCCATTTTGAAAATAGAAATTCAATTTAAAGGGGTACCCAAGCTAAATAAGGCCTCAGAAATCAGAGCATAGAAAAGGCGGGGCTGGCTAATTAAATGAAAGGATTTCGAACCAAAATCTTTGCTAATTCGACAAGGATTGTTATTCTTTAATTATTTCTCTATTTTTTATTACTTAATTAAAGAATAAAAAAAATTATTCTAATGAATTTTATTCTTCTTCTTCGGATTCAAAATAGAAGAATAAAAGAATAAGTAGAAGAATTAAGTTAAGTCAATCCAAAAAAGAAAAGGAGGTTCATGGCCAAGGGAAAAGATGTTAGAATCAGAGTTAATTTTGGAATGCATCAGTTGTGTTCGAAAAGGTGCCAATGAGGAATCGACGGGGATTTCTAGATATAGTACTCAAAGAATCGCCACAATACACCCGGACAATTAGAATTCAAAAAATTTTGTCGTTATTGTCGCAAGCATACGACTCATCACGAAATAAAGAAATAGGAACATCGTGTGTTTGATCTTTCCAAACAACAGAAAGAGTAAGAACTTCATATTTAATATATAAAGAAAACATAGTATAGAATACAAAATACAAATCAACTCATCTGATTTCCGGTAGATATTATTTCATATGTATAGAGGGTATTCATATACTATAATATGAATCAAATAAGATATGGATCAAAGAAAAACTACTTCTTCTGGATCCTAAATTAATAAAATAAAGAAGTGAATTTTCAAATTTTCAAATTTTAAATAAGGAATAAATCATGTATACATCTAAACAACCTTTTCTTAAATCTAAGCAACCCTTTAGTAAATCCAAGCAAACTTTAATAAATCCAAGCAACCCTTTCGTAAATCCAAGCAAACTTTTCGTAAATTCAAGCAACCTTTTCGTAAATCTAAACAACCTTTTCGTAGGCGTCCCCGGATTGGCCGGGAGATCGAATTGATTATAGAAACATGAGTTTAATTAATAGATTTATTAGTGAACAAGGAAAAATATTATCGAGACGAATAAATAGATTAACCTTGAAACAACAACGATTAATTACTCTTGCTATAAAACAGGCTCGTATTTTATCTTTCTTACCGTTTCGTAACTATGAGAACGAAAGCAATTTCAAGCCCAGTCAATTTCAATAATTACAGGTTCTAGACCCAGAAAAATAGACATATTCCTCAATTAACGCAAAAGTACAATTCCAATCGAAACTTAAGAAACAACAACCAAATTTAAGAAACAACAACCGGAACTTAAGTTCCGATTGTTGATGTTTTATTCGAATTCGAAAGGGCCAGACCTATATATATTATAAAGAAAGTAATCCAGCTCGTTGATTCCTACCACTTAATCTTAATTTATTGTATCTTCCCGGAGTTCCCTCTCCGGGAATTCATCTTTTATTATTCCAGTATATTACTTTATTTATACCTTTAATTGATGATCTTTATTTTATTGGAAATCGTGTAAAGATTATTTGGATTTGATACAGCTACTTGTGCAAGCATTTTACGATTAAGAATCAATTTCTTCTTGTACAGGTTGTGTATTAATTACTATAACTATCGAATACTTTATATACCCGCGTTGCTGCGTTTATCCGAGTGATCCACAACGACGAAAATCCCTCTTTTGCCTACCTCTATCTCGATGAGAGGAAACAAAAGCTCTTTTTACCTGTTGGGTAATCATTCGATTAAGTCTTAAATGAGCCCCTCTAAAGTTTGAGGCAAATGAACGCATTTTTGTTCGTCGTCTCCGGGCTATATATCCTCGCGGAACTCTGGTCATTGAATCAAATTAACCTTAATGAATAACTAATGATTTCTCTTCTTTTAGCCACCCTTTTTCTCATTAATAACAAAACTAATTATTCCGATATATAAAATATTAATTCCAATGGCTTTTGCTATAGTAACCTTCCCAAACCACGATTTTTTATTCCACTCCGTTCAGTTATTTCTATACGAAATAACAAATTCATTCTAATAATACTAAAAAAAATAGTGGGTTCCATCGTTTCTATGGTTCCCTTTTAAACGGTGAGGCCCTCTCTATACACCGGAGCCCTTTCTTTCATCAAAAGGTATTGCGAACTTGTATAGTCCACATTCTTTGGCTCTACCTATCCATTATAGAGTAAATAGCTCTTTTCACAATAAGAGTTATCCATACAGTGACGGTATTTAATTATGAAAGTTGGCTAAGTAGCTGACCCTGTTAGTCCGTTCTTTTAAGATAAAGGAGCATAAGCCTTTTTCTTTTTATTACTATTTCCTCCGCTTAATGGATAACCATTTGCTACCAATGGGAGAATTGCTTCTTATTTCCAATTTAGATAATTGGATTTGCACCAAAGGAAACCATAAATTCCATATACCATAGAAATCTAGGATAGAGAAGCTATATCCTATTCATTGGTACTAATCATGGATACTTCAATTTTTTTTATATTTGTTTGAAGTCATGATCTGAACGAGTCGCACATACACCCTAGCACATGTTCCTCGACGCTGAGGGCATCCTTTAAGCGCGGCCGTTTTTCGAGCATTTCGTATTGGCTGTCTTGCGTTTCTAATAAGTTGTTTAACCGTCGGCATGTTGTATGTATATAGAAAAAAATGGATTGGTTTAGATCCATCTTAACCTGATGATTGCTCATCATGAAGTCTTTCTATTTTCTATTAAATCGAGGAAAACACGAATTTAGCTGTGAAATAACTTTACAAGAAATCCGGACACTACCAATCCTTAAACATTTCTGGAAACCACACTGGATCAGTATCGCAGTGCTTGTCAATCATTTCATCCCCTACAATATCGACAAGTCCATAAGCTTTGGCTTCGTCTGCTGACATAAAAACATCCCTTTCCATGTCTTCGGATACAACCCAAAAAGGCTTGCCTGTTCTTACTGCATAAACCCTTGTGATCATTTCGCGAACTTTGTGTAACTCTTCTACTTCTAGTAAAAATTCTGGTGTCCTTGCCCGATAATAAGCACTAGCAGGTTGGTGAAGCATAATCCTCGCGTGAGGGAATGCTATACGCTTGGTGGGTTCTCCTCCAAGCAGAATGAAGGACGCCATGGAGGCGGCTATTCCGAGGCATATTGTATATATATCTGGTGTCACCGTTTGCATCGTATCAAAAATAGCCATTCCTGAGATTAGCCACCCGCCTGGGGAGTTTATAAACAAAAAAATATCACTAATTCCATCTTCTATACTCAGATATACCATGAGACCTGTAATATGATTCGTGATCTCGCAACGAATCTCTTGACCTAAAAAAAGTGTCCTTTCTCGATACATAACATTGTATAAGTCAACCCAAGTCGCTTCTTCATCTCCAGGAATCCGGTAAGGTACTTTTGGAACACCAATGGGCATATTAGATTAATATTATTAAATTTAAGTAAGAAAACCACACTTTAATATGGAAACGTAAGAATGGAACAGAAAGAAAGAATCCGCAGTTTATTGTCTTAATTTTTATTCTTATTCTATATGAATATTATAGATTCTATTAATACGTAGATTGAAAGGTTATACATATAAGGAATGTAAGACAGATTGAATAAAGAAAAGGGAATGGGTGATTTGAATGCTAAACAAAGAGGGGTAGCGATCTATTCTTCGTTTTTTCCAAATTGGCCAAGTTACCCATTGCATATTGGCACTTATCGAGTATAGAATAGATCTGCTTCTCTTTCTTCTTATGAACAGAATTGGCTTCTTATTTTTAATGGAATGAAATAAATATTCGCGCTTTCTGACACAGAATCCCCTAGAAGGGTTAGGTACATAGGATATGGATAGTCTTTTTCAATGCGATAAAATAAAGCGACATCGTGTCTATTTTTCTTTGCTAAAGGGGTATTTCCATGGGTTTGCCTTGGTATCGTGTTCATACTGTCGTATTGAATGATCCGGGTCGATTGCTTGCGGTGCATATAATGCACACAGCTCTAGTTTCTGGTTGGGCTGGCTCAATGGCTTTATACGAATTAGCAGTTTTTGATCCCTCTGATCCTGTTCTGGATCCAATGTGGAGACAAGGTATGTTCGTAATTCCCTTCATGACTCGTTTAGGAATAACGGATTCGTGGGGTGGTTGGAGTATTTCAGGAGGAACTGTAACAAATCCGGGTATTTGGAGTTATGAAGGTGTGGCAGGTACGCATATTGTGTTTTCTGGCTTGTGTTTCTTGGCAGCGATCTGGCATTGGGTATATTGGGACCTAGAAATATTCTCTGATGAGCGGACGGGAAAACCCTCTTTGGATTTGCCCAAGATCTTTGGAATTCATTTATTTCTTGCAGGGGTGGCTTGCTTTGGCTTTGGGGCATTTCATGTAACGGGTTTGTATGGTCCTGGGATATGGGTATCCGATCCTTATGGACTAACTGGAAAAGTACAAGCTGTAAATCCAGCGTGGGGTGCAGAAGGTTTTGATCCTTTTGTTCCGGGGGGAATAGCTTCTCATCATATTGCTGCGGGTACATTGGGTATATTAGCGGGCTTATTCCATCTTAGTGTCCGTCCGCCTCAACGTCTATATAAAGGATTACGTATGGGCAATATTGAAACTGTACTTTCCAGTAGTATCGCTGCTGTTTTTTTTGCAGCTTTCGTAGTTGCTGGAACTATGTGGTATGGGTCAGCAACGACCCCAATCGAATTATTTGGGCCTACTCGTTATCAGTGGGATCAGGGATACTTTCAGCAAGAAATATATCGAAGAGTTAGCAATGGTTTAGCCGAAAATCTTAGTTTATCAGAAGCTTGGTCTAAAATTCCCGAAAAATTAGCCTTTTATGATTATATTGGTAATAATCCGGCAAAAGGGGGATTATTCAGAGCAGGCTCAATGGACAATGGGGATGGAATAGCTGTTGGATGGTTAGGACATCCCGTCTTTAGAGATAAAGAAGGACGTGAGCTTTTTGTACGCCGTATGCCTACTTTTTTTGAAACATTTCCGGTTGTTTTGGTAGATGAGGAGGGAATTGTTAGAGCAGACGTTCCTTTTAGAAGAGCAGAATCCAAATATAGTGTTGAACAAGTAGGTGTAACGGTGGAGTTCTATGGTGGCGAACTTAATGGAGTAAGTTATTCTGATCCTGCTACTGTAAAAAAATATGCGAGGCGTTCTCAATTAGGGGAAATTTTTGAATTAGACCGGGCTACTTTGAAATCTGATGGTGTTTTTCGCAGCAGTCCAAGGGGTTGGTTCACTTTTGGTCATGCTACCTTTGCTTTGCTCTTCTTTTTCGGACACATTTGGCATGGCGCTAGAACATTGTTCCGAGATGTTTTTGCTGGTATTGATCCAGATTTGGATGCTCAAGTGGAATTTGGAACATTCCAAAAAGTGGGAGATCCAACTACAAGGAAACAGGCAGTTTGATACACATTGTTATAGTATCTTTCACCTCTCTTTTTTGATTTGACATGGGAAACATCTCCCATCCTTTCTTTGACTCTTTTTCTTTCTTTATATGGGAAATTATCCCAAATGACAAATGAATAGGTGTGGAAGTTATAATTGTAAATAAACCAGGATCGAATCTATGGAAGCATTGGTTTATACGTTCCTTTTAGTTTCGACTTTAGGGATAATTTTTTTCGCTATCTTCTTCCGAGAACCACCTAAGGTTCCACCAACTCCAACTAAAAGAATAAAATAATTTCATTTAAGTAAGAAGTCCCCCTATCTGGGAGACTTCTTACTTAAATTAGTCTCCGTGTTCTTCGAATGGATCTCTTAATTGTTGAGAGGGTTGCCCAAACGCGGTATATAAGGCATACCCAGTAAAGCTTACAAGTAAACCAGATATGGAGATGGCGACTAAAGTTGCTGTTTCCATTTTTATAGAATTTCAAGATTACAATGGATCTACGAAAAGATCGTGTATTTACAACTACAACGGAATAGTATACAAAGTCAACACCAATGATTAAATAGAATTTATGGCTACACAAACCGTTGAAGATAGTTCTAAACCTAGGCCAAAACGAACTGGTGCAGGTAGTTTACTGAAACCCTTGAATTCGGAATATGGGAAAGTCGCCCCGGGTTGGGGGACTACTCCTTTTATGGGGATCGCAATGGCTTTATTCGCTATATTCCTATCTATCATTTTAGAAATTTATAATTCTTCCGTTTTACTGGACGGAATTTTAACCAATTAGGTTTCTACTAACTAAAACTAGGAAGTCAGAGTTTTTCCATCCAAAAAAGCCTTTCTAGTTTAAGATCTACATTTCTAGATATTATGGTAGTTCGACCGCGGAATTTTTTTGTTTCGGTATCTCTGGAATATGAGTGTGTGACTTGTTAGAATTGATCCTATTGATAATACATAGAAAGGGCCTGTTATCTCTATCAAGATGATTCTAATTCGTCAGATATTATTTATTCTAGTATCTGGAACACGAAATAGATAGAGTGGATCAAAAAAAAATGGAACTATGATTCATACTCACTATTAAGACCTCGCAACCAGACTGAAAAATTCAAGTAGTTCTTAAATAAAAATAAAAAAGAAATTTTCTTCCTTCCAATTTTGTTTGCCCAAAAGACAACTTTTTTTCTCTCGATTTTGTCGAGTCATTACACTGATTCAATAAATGATTATCAAGCGGTTCTTATTCGAAGAACCCTTGCCTTTTGTTTAGCTTGAGACTAAATCATCGTGGCTCTAGTATGAATCTAAGGTTTTAATTGAACTGATTCATAGGATCTCAACAAGATAATTTCTATATTACGCATAAAAAAACAAATCCTTTATAGGGAAGAGAAAAGTCAAGAAGCCTCTAATGACCAACATAAGGGAAAGGAAGAAAGAAAGACGCGCCAACTTGAGATTTTTTGGCATTATCATCACAAAGAAGATATTCCGGATTTTTCTTATTTGATATCTTCAAGGCAAATCGACCCAATTCAGTGGCTGATGAAGTTTTGAACCTTTTTTCTAATATTCGTTGAAAATTTTTGTGTTTCTGCTTGAGCCGTACGAGATGAAATTTTCATATACGGCTCTTAGAGGGGGACTCGGGTTAGTTACCTATCTCAATAAAGTATATGATTGGTTTGAGGAACGTCTTGAGATTCAGGCAATTGCAGATGATATAACTAGTAAATATGTTCCTCCCCATGTCAACATATTTTATTGTTTAGGGGGAATTACACTTACTTGTTTTCTAGTACAAGTCGCTACCGGTTTTGCTATGACTTTTTACTACCGACCAACCGTTACAGAGGCTTTTTCCTCGGTTCAATACATAATGACCGAGGCCAACTTTGGTTGGTTAATCCGATCAGTTCATCGATGGTCAGCAAGTATGATGGTTTTAATGATGATCCTGCATGTATTTCGTGTGTATCTCACAGGGGGATTTAAAAAACCCCGCGAATTAACTTGGGTCACAGGTGTGGTTTTGGCTGTTTTGACTGCATCATTTGGTGTAACTGGTTATTCTTTGCCTTGGGATCAAATTGGCTATTGGGCAGTCAAAATTGTGACAGGTGTACCTGACGCCATTCCGGTAATAGGATCGCCTTTAGTGGAGTTATTACGCGGAAGTGCTAGTGTGGGCCAATCCACTTTGACTCGTTTTTATAGTTTACATACCTTTGTACTGCCTCTGCTTACTGCCGTATTTATGTTAATGCACTTTCCAATGATACGTAAGCAAGGTATTTCGGGTCCTTTATAGGGAAGGCATATCATAGAGAATTATAATTATCATATATCATATCGGGTAGGTTTTGGTATTTCATTGCTACAAGCATGGGTTATTGTAAAATAACACATGTCATTTGGATACTTCTCTTCAACTCCAAAGTATTTTTATACAATACAAATAGTTGAAGTTAATTTTACGAAAGAAAAAAGGCGGATTATGGGAGTGTGTGACTTGAATTATTGATTTGGCCATGCAGATAAAGAATTGGATCTGCCACATTAGAATTCACAACCAAAGGTGTCTCCGCATCCAATCAACATGTAAGTCCCCTACCTAGGAAGGATAGGCTGGTTCACTTGAGGAGAATATCTTCTATGATCATACCGCAACCATGTCATCCATGAACAGGCTCCGTAAGATCCCATAGAGTAGAAATGGAATAAGTCATGTGACATGATCCAGTTCTCTATTTATTACACTTACCTTTTTATTATAGTATGGAAATGCATTCATTTTCTTTGCATCGATTGTGATCCGCAATACTATCGGAGTAAAAGAAGGGATCTAAGGAAGAATGTAGGCTAAACTTTTTGATTTTTTATTAGTAACAAGTAAATATTTTGTTTGGAGGTAAGAAACTTGCGATATTGAGGGGATAAATACCAACTAATCAAGAGACATGAGACAATCCACAAAGCAATTGATCATGATCAAATTTGTAAGCCCACTTGGATATTGAGCATTTACCCATAAGAATAGGATTATTTTCAATGAGTAGTTGTAGGTGCAACTTCGGAAAAGAGAATCTGATAAAGCTTTTCTTGCCTAGAGTCATTGAGTCATTATAAACCTTAATTCTATTAAGGATCTTCCGCGGTCTTATTTCTTTCACTCTTGCTCGAGCCGGATGATGATAAATTCTCATGTCCGGTTCCTTTGGGGGATGGATCCTAAAGAGTTCACCTATCCCAATAACAAAGAAACCAGACTTAAATGATCCTGTATTAAGAGCTAAATTAGCTAAAGGGATGGGACATAATTATTACGGGGAACCCGCATGGCCCAACGATCTTTTATATATTTTTCCAGTAGTAATTCTAGGTACTATTGCATGTAATGTAGGTTTAGCGGTTCTCGAGCCATCAATGATTGGTGAACCGGCAGATCCGTTTGCAACTCCTCTGGAAATATTACCCGAGTGGTACTTCTTTCCCGTGTTTCAAATACTCCGTACGGTACCCAATAAGTTATTGGGCGTTCTTTTAATGGTTTCTGTGCCAACAGGCTTATTGACAGTACCTTTTCTAGAGAATGTCAATAAATTCCAAAATCCATTTCGCCGCCCAGTAGCTACGACCGTTTTTTTAATCGGTACTGTAGTAGCTCTTTGGTTAGGTATTGGAGCAACATTACCCATTGATAAATCATTAACTTTAGGTCTTTTTTAGATATTTTTTGATTCATTCAACCGTGAAGTACCATAGGTATCTAGGAAATAGTTACTTCCAAGTGAATCTTCCCTAGATACCTAAAATCCATTTTATTATGATCCATTTCGCGAAAATATAGATTGTACCAAAGATGCTAAATTGTTTTCTTTTTATTCTAACTCGAAAAAGAAGAAGAAAAAAAATTGCAATGGATTTAAAACGAGAGTTTATTCTTAAGTAAATCAATTGGGAGATGCTTCTCTAGAGTGTCCCATATATGTTTTCTATCTTCCATACGAAAACTGTCAATTCTCAGAAGATCTTCTTCAGTCTTACTCAAAAGGTCCAATAGTGTATGTATATTGGCCCTTTTTAGACAATTATACGTTCTAGAAGTCAATTCTAATTGATCAATAAAAATACAATTCAATGGAATTCCTTTTTTGTTTTTCTTTAGATTAGTTAATCTTTTTTGAAAAGTAAAAAGGGGTGGAGTAAACCTGTTTTTATTTTCTTCGAAACTAGCGCCCTCTTCCTCCGCGTGTAGAAAAGGAAGAAATAAATCAATCAAATTACGAGAAGCCTCATAAAGTGCTTCCTTAGGGGTTAAACTTCCATTAGTCCATATTTCTAGAAAAAGTATCTCGTGTTTTTCATTTCCATTCCCACAAGAAAAAATACTATAATTCACATTTCGAACAGGCATGGATACAGCATCTATAGGATAACTTCCATCTTGATAGTTCTTTCTGAGTTCTGTCTGATATCCACGATCTCTCTTGATCTGTAAATCAATACAGAAATCAATGGGCTCTGTCAAGTTAGCTATAGGTTGTGCCGTATCAACGATTTCTACGGAAGGCGGTAAGATGATATCTTGAGCAGTTATGTATCTAGGACCTTTGACGCAAATGGATGCGTCTCTAACTCCATAGAGATTACTTCTCAATACAATTTCTTTCAAATTTAGTAAAATTTCTTGTACGGATTCTTCAATACCTGCTATTGTAGAATACTCGTGCGGCACGCTCCCAAATTTTGCACGTGTGATACATGTTCCTTCTATTTCTCCAAGTAAAGCTCTTCGCAAGGCAATACCGACGGTGTCCGCTTGACCTTTTCTAAGCGGGGACAGAATGAAACGACCATAATAAAGGCGCTTACTATCTACTCTTGATTCAACACACTTCCACTGTAGTGTTTGAGTGGATCCTGCTACCTCCTCTCGAACCATAATAGACTAGTATTATTATTTTATCATTGAATCGTTTATTTCTCTTGAAATGAAAGTTGAAAGCGGGTTAATTCTTTTACAGACGTCTTTTTTTAGGCGGTCGACATCCATTATGCGGCATAGGTGTTACATCGCGTATACAACTTAATCGCACACCACTTTTAGCAATGGCTCGTAATGCGGCATCTCTTCCACTACCAGCGCCCTTTACCATAACTTCTGCTCGTTGCAAACCTACTGTACGAATAGCATCTACTGCTGTTCTTTGACCAGCATAGGGTGATGCTTTTCTTGAGCTTTTGAATCCACAAGTACCGGCCGAGGACCAAAAAACCACCCGACCTTGTGGGTCTGTAACAGTTATAATGGTATTGTTGAAACTAGCTTGAACATGAATAACCCCTTTTGTTATTCTACGTGCACTCTTCCGTAAACTAAAACGTGCATTCCTACGTAAACCAATACGCACTTTCTTACGTGAACCAATTTTTGGTATAGCTTTTGCCATATTTTATTATCTCATAAATATGAGTTAGAAATAAAAAAAAGAAAAAAAGATACAAAGATATCCGTTTCAGGGTAAAATAAACCCTTTACTTTAATTATTTTAAATGAAATTATTTTATTTGGAATTGGAACATTTCCGCGGGTACTTTTTTTTACTTTTTAGAAAGTAAAGTTCTTTTTCGAAAGATTACCCCTGTCTTTGTTTATGCTTCGGATTAGAGCAAATGACTCTAATTCGTCCACGCCTACGAATCAGTCGACATTTTGTACAAATTTTACGAACGGAAGCTCTTATTTTCATATTTCCGTATCCTTTTTTAAACTATGAATCTAATCTTTTGGAAAAAATAAGTCTCTTCGCTTGAATTTTAGAACTTAGAATTTATTACCCTAGAAAAAAAAAGAAAAACCTAATCCTTTGAATCTTTGGTATCCTTCAAATCTTCGCTATCCTTCAAATCTTCGCTATCCTTCGAGTCTTCGATACGCTTCGAATCCTTATGGGGAAGTCTATAAATTATACGTCCCTTGCTTGAATCATAACGACTTACTTCAATTTTGACCCTATCCCCCATCAGTATTCGTATAGAACTAGACCGTATCTTTCCTGAAATATAGCCTAGGATGATGGTGTCATTCTCTAGCCGAACGCGGAACATTCCATTGGGTAGGGCTTCCGTAACTAAACCTTCGAAAGTTACTTTTGCTTCTCTCGGGTTTTTTTTTTCTCTCCTATTTTTTTTTTCTGTCATATTTTTTTTCTCCTATTTTTCTATTTTTATTTTAAAAATAGGAAGGGCGAGATAGAATTCGAGCACTATAGGCGGGGCGATTACCATATATAACATAAGACTTCTCCCCCAATTCTGTTTAGTCGAGCTTCTCGATCTGTCATTATTCCTCGAGAAGTAGAAAGAATAGCAATTCCCATTCCACCCAAAACTTTAGGAATTCCTTGATAGTTGGTATAAATTCGTAAGCCGGGTCGGCTGATACGCTTTAAAAAGGTTCTTGTTCTATATATTCCTTTTATAGTCTTTCTCTTTTGATGTCGCAAAGTTGAAACCAAGAAATATCTGTTACGTTCCTGATGTTTCCGAACACTTTCAATAAAACCCTCTCGTAGAAGTATTTTAACAATGTTTTCGGTAATATTTGTAGATACTACTCGAACTGTTCCTTTTTTATTCATGTCCGCATTTCTTATAGAGGTTAGTAAATCAGCAATAGTGTCCTTGCCCATAAGACTCTAATTCTAGGTTCCTCCTAATTTTTCTATAATCAACATGTTTTCTTTTTTTTTTTTTCATTTTGGATTTTAAAACATATACGTAAAACACAATCTACTAAATTAATTCTTTGGTCTCAATTTCGCCTACTAGTATTTATAATACTTCAGGAGCTAATGAAACTATTTTGGTAAAATTCAATTCTCTCAATTCCTCGGCAATCGCGCCAAAAACTCGAGTTCCTTTTGGATTGCCTTTTTGATCAATTATAACCGCAGCATTGTCATCATAGCGGATTATTATACCGTCTTCGCATTTGAACTCTTTACATGTACGTACAATTACAGCTCGAATTACTTCGGATCTTTCTAGAGGCATTTGGGGCAATGCGTCTTTGATTACAGCAACAATAACATCACCAATACGAGCAATCGCTGATTACCAGCAGCTCCTATGACTCGAATACACATCAATTTTCGAGCTCCACTATTATCTGCTACATTTAAAAGGGTCTGAGGTTGAATCATATTATTTTGATTTCAATTTGTTATTTCAATGCAAAAGGATGAAAGAAATATTGTCTTTCCAGAAAGAAAAACCGAGCATTTTTTTTTATCTTCCATACCCCTTTTAGGGTTCTATATCTCTAATCGAATAAATTGACTTCGTATGGGCATTTTACTGGCAGCTATGGAGATAGCTGCTCTAGCTACAGTTTCAGATACTCCCCCCATTTCATAAAGTATACGACCAGGTTTAACAACGGATACCCAATATTCGGGGGACCCCTTTCCCGAGCCCATACGTGTTTCCGTGGGTCTTAGTGTAACCGGTTTGTCGGGAAATATACGTACCCATATTTTTCCACCACGACGTGCATATCGTGTTATTGCTCTTCGTCCTGCTTCTATCTGTCTCGCCGTGATCCAAGCGGGTTCAAGTGCTTGAAGAGCATATCTACCAAAACAAATACGATTGCCTCGGCAGGATTTTCCTTTCATTCTTCCTCTATGTTGTTTGCGAAATCTGGTTCTTTTGGGGTTATAGTCGATGGTTCTCTTTCTTAGTTCCATCTCTACTGCAAAACTGGACATGAGAGTTTCTTCTCATCCAGCTCCTCGCGAATGGAATCAGAAAGCATGTAAATTTCTCTAATTCATAATATTCCAAAATATTACGGTACGGATAGATACACATTAATAGATAATAGAAAAAGTTCGGTTTTTTTTATATTGAATTTGTTAAAACAGAAAAATATAATATATAGTCAAAAAAGAAGATCTAGAATATATCCAGATGTGTGTGTATATTTATCTAAATTCTATATTTATAGATAATGTAATCCTTCTTAAAAAAATCCTTATTTTTACTCTTATTGAATCGCGGTAAAGTATTCTAATTCAATAAGAATTTCGCGGGCGAATATTTACTCTTTCCTGTCTTATTTGTTAATTTATAAACTTACCAAATAAGACAATTTTTTTGGTTTGTTCCGCCATCCCACCCAATGAAGTGTTAGGATTCTTTTCAATAAAATCCTATGGAATCATAGGTTCTGTCGTTCCCACTGCTTCTCCTTGAATGGTTAGGTCTGAATCCCGCAACGGAGCTTCCAAAAAATTTCTTTCCGAGTTAATTTTCTCAGTTTTATTAACCCGGGCGGCTCTTTATTATTGCTTTAAATTTGTAGTTCTTGTTTCAAGTTACAATTTTTAATTCTCTATTATTTTTATTATATTGATGCTTTATCACATTGCCTTTTATGATGTAATTCATAGACCATACATAGTGGAATCCTATATCTTATTTATTTCCTCTTCCTTCTTTCTATCATCCCTCCCTTTATCCACATCCCTTTAGTTTTGCTTCACAACCTAGAATCCCTTTTCTTTTTTAGAGAAAAAATTGCAGTTGCTACAACTATATGACACATCTACTCATTTATGTTATGATAGAGGTATTTATTCATATAGTGACTGTTTCTTAGTTAGGATCTCGACAATACGAAGCAATAGGTTGGTTATTAGTTAATTTTCTATAATTACTAAGTTTTTTTCTTAAAAAAAAGAAAAAAATAACGAGTCACACACTAAGCATAGCAATTATATTAAATGATTTATCAATTTTCATTAAATCTTATAGAAAGAGGTATAATTTCTTCTTTTGCAGGGATTTCAGGAAAAAAGTCTCTTGTCATTTTTTATTCTATCAATGGACAGAATCCGAAGACAAGATTACTTATTCTTCGTCTACGAATATCCAAATTTTTACACCTAATACTCCATAGATAGTCCGAATTGGATAGCAGCAATAATCAATTTTAGCGCGAATTGTTTGGAGGGGAAGTCTACCCTTTTTAATAGATTCGGCGCGTGCAATTTCTTTTCCTCCGAGACGACCCGCAATTTTTACTTTTACTCCCCTTATATCTGCTTTTTTAGTTAATTCAATGGCTTTTTTCATTGCCTTTCGGAATGAAACTCTATTTTTTAATTGGAAAGCTATATATTCTGCAAGAATGTTAGGCTGTCTATAAGGTTCTTTAACTTTTTCGATAGAAATATTAAATCTCTGGTTTACAGAGTTAATTTCCTTTTGTAGATCTTTCTCTAATTCTTCGATTGCTCCTTTTTTCTTTAATAAATTTGGGAATCCAATATGGATTATGACGTGGATCGTATCGATTTCTTTTTGGATTTCTATATGTGTAATTACTTCGGAACTTGAACCTGAGTCCATTTTTCTATTATGTGTAATTACTTCGGAACTTGAGTCTGATTCTATTTTTCTATTCGAGCCCTTTTTCCTATTCTTTTGTATATAGTTCTTGATACAATCCCTTATTTTTTTATCTTCCTGTAGACCTTCAGAATAATTTTTTGGTTGTGCGAACCAAAAGGAATGGTGTTTTTGGGTTGTACCAAGTCTGAAACCGAGTGGATTTATTTTTTGTCCCATATTTTTCTATTCTATATTTTTTTTACTGGGAATCGAAATCTTAGATGGATCTAAAGGTTATTTAGATTTCTTTACTATATTTAGTACAATTGTTATATGACACATGCTTTTTTTTATGGGGAAACTACGTCCTCGAGCTCGAGGTCTGAATTTCTTCATAATAGTACTCCTACTGACTTCGGCTTTAGTAATAAATAAATTCGCTTTGTCGAAATCCCTATAATGAGTAGCATTTGCGGCTGCCGAATAAACCAACTTTAAGATGGGATAAGATGCTCGATAGGGCATGAGGTTCAGTATCATAACAGTTTCCTCGTAGTAACGCCAGCGAATCTCGTCAAGAACTCTTTGTGCTTTGAAAACAGACATAGGGATACGTTTTTGTGCTTTGAAAACTCTCTCGAACTTAAGTAGACGATCGGTTGGAACTTTCCTTGCGAGTTTCCTTAGCCCACTTTTCTTCTTCTTTATCCTAGGGATATACTTTACTAGTTTGAAACTTGTCATAAATAAGGTTATTCCCCGCCTACCTTTACTTTATTTTGAATCTTTTTTTCTTCTTAATCTTTCTATTCAGAATTCAGTTAACGACGAGATTTAGTATCCTTTCTTGCATTTTCATAACTCGTGAAATGCCGAGTAGGCACGAATTCCCCCAATTTGCGACCTACCATAGGATTTGTTATGTAAATAGGTATATGTTCCTTTCCATTATGAATCGCGATTGTATGGCCAACCATTGTGGGTAGAATGCTAGATGCCCGGGACCACGTTACTATTGTTTCTTTCTCCTCCTTCATATTGACCTTTTCTATCTTTGCCAATAAATGATGAGCTACAAAAGGATTCGTTTTTTTTCGTGTCACAGCTGATTACTCCTTTTTTCCTTTTTAAAGAGTGGCATTCTATGTCCAATATCTCGATCGAAGTACGGAGGTCAGAATAAATAGAATAATGATCAATGGAAAAAAGAAAAAAATCCTTTAGCTGGATAAGGGGCGGATGTAGCCAAGTGGATCAAGGCAGTGGATTGTGAATCCACCATGCGCGGGTTCAATTCCCGTCGTTCGCCCATCGCATTATTGCAAATTCCAAAAATGCAATTTTCCATATTCCTAGTTACGTATTTACTTACGGCGACGAAGAATAAAACTATCGCTATATTTTTTCCTTTTCCTAGTTCTTCTTCCAAGCGCAGGATAACCCCAAGGGGTTGTGGGTTTTTTTCTACCAATGGGAGCTTTCCCTTCACCGCCCCCATGGGGGTGGTCCACAGGGTTCATAACTACCCCTCTTACTACGGGGCGTTTACCTAGCCAACACTTAGATCCGGCTCTACCCAAACTTTTTTGGTTCACCCCAACATTACCCACTTGTCCGACTGTTGCTAAGCAGTTTTGGGATACTAAACGGACCTCCCCAGATGGTAATCTTAAAGTGGCCGATTTACCCTCTTTTGCAATGAGTTTCGCTACAGCACCTGCTGCTCTAGCTAATTGCCCACCCCTTCCACGTGTGATTTCTATGTTATGCATGGCCGTGCCTAAGGGCATATCGGTTGAAGTAGATTCTTCTTTTCTCTCAAAAAACCCCTTCCCAAACTGTACAAGCTTCTTCCAAAGCATACGGCTTTCTAGATGTATATGACGATCTCTAGACAGATGGATCTTATATGAATCATATGATGAAGTACCACATGAGTGGATATATAGGAAAGGAATCCAAATCTGCCGAATCGCTCATGTTATGATCTTCTACATCCTAGGTCTCTGCGTTCCGTCATCTGGCTTATGTTCTTCATGTAGCATTCAGATCGAATGACTCTATGAAATTACGTCGATACTTCCACATATTATGGGTAACGTAGGAGACATCCCTATTTTCCCCCGGGGGTCTTAATTACCACTGCTTAGCTTTCAATTTGCCTCTGACCATCAAATTAAATGTGAATAACCCGTCCTCCTCTCTTTGAAACAAGGGGCGCTTCCGGTTCTGTGCGTGCTTCAAACAATTTTGTCTTCTCCATATTACCATATCTCTAGAGCCAATAATTTTCTATGAGGAACTACTGAACTCAATCACTTGCTGCCGTTACTCAACAGTTTTCTGTTGAGGTCTATCCCGTAGAGGTAGTCAAATTGGATCAGTGATCGATTTCTAGGTTTCGTCGTAAACCTAATTGGTTACTTCCAATTACGTAAATCAATAGTTCAAACCGCACTCAAAGGTAGGGCATTTCCCATTGATATAGGAACTTTTGTACCAGAAACAATAGTATCTCCAATTATAGCCCCTCTGGGATGTAAAATATATCTCTTCTCACCATCCCCATAGTGTATGAGACAAATGTATGCATTTCGATTAGGGTCGTATTCTATGGTTACGATTCTACCAGATATGTCTTTTTGATTCCGTCGAAAATCTATTTTACGGTATAGGCGCTTATGACCTCCCCCTCTATGCCTTGCGGTAATGATTCCTCTGGAATTACGACCTTTACCACAACGGTGCCGTCCATGGATCAAATTATTTCGTGGATTGGATTTCACTTGCCTGTCTACGGTTCCCTTGCGTGTGCTCGGGATAGGTGTTTTGTATAAATGTTTCGCCGTATTATTAAGTATTCTCCTTTAGTTTTTTTCTCTATCTAGAAGTGGAATAGAATAACCCGGTTGAAGGGTAATGATCATACGTCTGTAATGCATTGTATGGCCCAGAATAGGTCCTATTCTTCTACCTTTTCCAGGTAGTCGATGGCTATTCACAGCTACCACCTTAACACCAAAGAAGAGTTCGACCCAATGCTTTATTTCTGTCTTAGTGAATCCCGATTCGACATTAAAAGTATATTGATTCTTTCCCAATAAACGAAGACTTTTTTCTGTAAATACTGCGTATTTGATTCCATCCATAAATCGACTTTCCCTCCTATGCTCTGAGTTCCAGTATCGATAAGAATTCGAGTTCTTATTGTTCTTATGTTATGGTATGAATATACCATACCAATTCGTTATGTATGGATGATGGATGAGATTCCATGGATAGAGAGCCAGTTCCAATAGACTTATGGAATGTTCCCGTTCGTGTGCATCCAGCAGGAATTGAACCCGCAAATTTACCAATTATGAGTTGGGCGCTTTAACCATTCAGCCATGGATGCTTAACAGGGATCATCGTACATCGTAAATAACCAATTTTCATATAGAAAGACATATCATAGAAAAATGAAATCGAAAATATTCCGAGATGGCAAATATTCGGAGATGACTATGAAAACACCTCTCTGGATCCTCGAATTGAAAGAGAGATTGAGAGGGATCAAGAATCCTAATTCTCGCTATTTGGAATGGATCCAATTCTATTGAGTCTGACTCATAGTGATCATTTCTCTTTAGCAAAGAATGACCTTGGTTATCAAAGGATTGAACAACCGGGATCCATTTACTTATGATACCTAGTTGGCATTGATAACAAGGATCTAATGAATTATGAGTTTAATAGATCCTCTTTAGCAGAAAGACGTATATTCCTTGCTCATTATCAGACAATCACTTATTCCCAAACCTCGTGTGGGACTAATCGTTTTCATTTACCATCTCATGGAAAACCCTTTTCGTTCCGCTTAGCCCTATCGGGTATTTTAGTGATAGGTTCTGTAGGAACTGGACGATCCTATTTGGTCAAATACCTAACGAAAAATTACGATTTTCCTTTCATTAAGGTACGAGGGCTTCTTATTCCACAAGAACGAAAGCACCTTTTCATTCTTTCATATACTAGGGGTTTTTACTTGGAAAAGACAATGTTCCATACTAAAGGATTCGGGTCCATAACCACGAGTTCCAGTGCACTAGATCTTGTAGCACTTAGCAACGAAGCCCTATCCATTAGTATTCCACATAAGAAATCCATTCTAGAAAAAAATACAATTAGATTAGCTCTTCATAGACAAACTTGGGGTTTGCGAGCCAAGGTAAGATCGGCTCGGGATCATGGGACCCTTTTCTATCAGATAGGAGGGGCTCTTGTACAAAATAGACTTACTAAGTAATAACCCCATAGAATCTATCTATATAAAGATAAAGAGGCAATCGTGTCAGGAAGCGGGTTTTTCTTTGGCCAAAAGGTACTTCGAACTTGGAACGAGCATGAAGAGATTAACGAGACTTCTTTCTCTTTTGAGTTTTTCTGGCGGACCTGCCGCGCAAGATCTTTGGTCTTCCCCTGGAACCGATGAAAAAAAGTGGATCGCTTCTTATGTACTCGCTCAGAATGATTCTTCTCTATCTATAGTTCATGGCCTATTAGAAGTAGAAGGTGCTCTGGTGCAATCCTTACCGACAGAAAAAGATTGCAGTCAGGTTGATAATAGTCGAGTGACATTACTTCGTCGGTCCGAACTAAGGAATCTGTTAGAAATGTTTTGAAATGGATATTGTTCTCTCTTTGATCAGGGATTGCTATATGAAAAGAAGTGGAGTTTGAAAAAGGGAACGGAATGCTCAAACCGGAACTGCTAGAGGAACGAATTTTCAATAGCATAACTTGGGCTCCTAGAATATGGCGCCCTTGGGACAATCTATTTGATTGCAGGGTTTTGTTCCGAAGCAAAGATATCCGCGGAGGCCGGTTCGTTCGTCCTATTCTGATATTCAGGACCAAGAGGTACTGGATTCTCTTTCGGATAGGCCCTGAAAGGAGAAGAAAGGCTGAAATGCCAACGGACCTCTGTCTATTCTCTAATTCACCCGATCCGATAGTACCCGTTTTTGGAACGTCCAGTGCCAAAGTCACTGAATGGGTAAGTCACCAATCCAATCCCTTTGACAAATCGGATGTCATATTAGATATCATATTCTATATATATAGAAATATCATAGATAGAATAGACATATAGAATTTTTGGTCGGCAAATTCGAAGGAATCATTGAGTGAAAAAGGAGCAAAGAATGACAAAAGACGA
>NW_028260128.1:0-27665 GCF_056163025.1 Triticum urartu | reverse complement strand
TTCCAATTCGAATAATAGTTGAGAAAGAATCGCAATAAATGCAAAGATGGAACATCTTGGATACGGTATTGAAGGAGTTGAACCAGGATTTCCAAATGGATAGGATAGGGTATTTCTATATGTGATAGATAATCCAAATGCAAAAATTTGTCTTCTAAAAAGGGAAATATTGAATGAATAGAGCGTAAATTCTGAAACTTTGGTATTTCTTTTTCTTTCAGACAAAAAAATTCCCGTAGCGAGAATGGGATTTCCACAACGATCGCAAACCCTTCAGATAGAATCTGAGAATAAAACTCAGAATAAAAATAATTTTTGTAATCCAATAATCGATCTTGGTTAGGATGATTAACCGAGTTATCCAAAAAATTCTGCTGATACATTCGAATAATTAAACGTTTCACAAGTAGTGAACTAAATTTCTTGTTATTACAACTAACAACTATTTCCACAGGTTCAGAACCATTTAATCCATAATGGTGGGCAAATGCATAAATATATTCCTGAAAGAGAAGTGGGTAGACAAAGTATTGTTGACGAGATTTATGTTTTTCTGAATACCCTTCGAATTTTTCCATTTGTATTTCTACTTGAATCAGAGAGAAGAAGCATTTCTCGGTTTATCGAATGATGATACATAGTGCAATATGGTCAGAACAGGGTGTTGCATTTTTAATACAAACCCTGGAAAGAAAGGGAGTCTAATCCACAGATCTTTTTCTGCTCCTTTTCTACCCAATTAGTTTATGTTTGTTCTAATTAAAAAAAAAGAACAGAACAAGTTTTTTATTTTTGCAGGCCAATCGCTCTTTTGACTTTGGAATACAGCCTCTTTATCAATATACTGCTTCTTTTACACATTCAATCCATAACATCCCTTATTCAATCCATAATCAAGAATAATTAGGATTTCTAAAAAAAAAAAGAAAAAATAAAGGGTCCACTCATAGGAAAACCCAACCTTTCCCCGCATCCGGCACTAATCTATTTTTAACGTCTAATTAGAGCGGGGAATCATTCCAATTAGGAAGTTCAGCTCGTTGCTTTTTATTTTACCAGAATTGGAGCCAGGCTCTATCCATTTATTCATTAGACCCAGAAAATCGTAATTTTGGATTCCATTCAAAAAAGATTGATTTTATTACGACATGCTATTTTTTCCATTCATTACCTTTGAGGATCAGTCGTGGTCTTCTAGACTCTACCAAGAGTCTGGACGAATTTGTTGTTTCATCCAAATGTGTAAAAGATCATAGTCGCACTTAAAAGCCGAGTACTCTACCATTGAGTTAGCAACCCAGATAAAAAAAGGATCTTAGATACGATCGAAATCCAAAAATCAATGGAATTACACCGCGCGCTTCTGTCAAAACATTGAACTAGCAAGACATCAAAAGATTTTTTTTATCGACCATGAAAAACACTCAAATGCCAAAACGAACAGGTCCGGTGAAATTCCACTAAAGTAAAGTTAAAAAAAGAGCGACCCTAATCACGATGGCCAAATTCTCCTTATTTTTAGCGATTTTTATTAACAAAAAATATATATTATAAAAAATATATATTATATTGTATGAGAATACATGCAAGAGGAACACCCTTATCATTTGAGCGAAGTGTAGGCGGAAAAATTGAATATGGAGTGAGGATAAAGAGACCCATCTATCTACAAATTCTATTTGTTCAATAGACCTTTGTCAATGGAAATACAATGGTAAGAAAACAAATTAGATAGAAAAAGTAAATAAAATAGGGGCTTATGTTGGATTGGCACGATATAATATAAATCCAAATAGGATTAAAAAAGAGGTAAATTGTGTCTAAATAATTAGACAACTAGGAATACTAATAATCTTCTCCTATCCTATTTTTTGATTCATTTAGTTCTTCAATTAACTCAAAGTTCTTTCTTTTTCTTTAAAGAATTCTGCCTTCCTTAAAATATCATAAACAGTTCTTGTTGGTTGAGCACCCTTTTCAAGGAAATAGAGAATAGCTGGAACATTTAAACAAGTTTGATTCTTTATCGGATCATAAAAACCTACTTTTTGAAGATCTCTTCCTTCTCTTCGAGATCGAACATCAATTGCAACGATTCGATAGACAGCTTATTGGGATAGATGTAGATAAACAACGCCCCCCCCTAGAAACGTATATGAGGTTTTCTCCTCATACGGCTCGAGAAAATGATTCGAATTTCTGTCGATAATAATAGAAATTAGACTATGACGTGCATTAATTTCCTTACAGAAAAAACAAATTTCATTTATACTCATGACTCAAGTGGGCTAATTTTGCCTGACAAACTTCGAAGGCAAAATCCTTCCAAAATTTTTGAGTCGTCTTTAAACTCTTTTCTTTGTCTCATTTCGAACGAATTGACTTTTATTCCTTATTCTAATCCAACTCTGTTGTTGAGACAATTGAAAATTGTGTTTACTTGTTCTGGAATCCTTTATCTTTGATTTGTGAAATCCTTGGGTTTAGACATTACTTCGGGAATTCCTATTTTTTTCTTTCAAAAGAGTAGCAACATACCCTTTTTTCTTATTTCCTTCGATAAAGCATTTATCTCTTCTATAGAAATCTAATAAGAGGGATTGATTCTGATATACTTTTATTGGACTTTCTTCTTATTTTAACCTTTCGATTTATTTCTATATTAAGGATAGACTGACAAAGTTGGCCTAATTTATTAGTTTTCACTAACCCTAGATTCTTTCCCTTGATAAAAAAAATTCTGTCCTCTCGAGCTCCATCGTGTACTATGTTACTTAAACCCAGCGCAAATTTGGTTCGGAACGAATAGAACAGGCTATGTCGAGCCAAGAGCATTTTCATTACTATGGAAAATGATGGATAGCAAAATCCACAATCGATCATGTCCTTCAAGTCGCACGTTGCTTTCTACCACATCGTTTTAAACGAAGTTTTACCATAACAAACATTCCTCTTTTCATTGCAAAGTGGTATAGAGAATTGATCCAATATGGATGGAATCATGAATAGTCATTGGTTTAGTTTTTTTATACTAATTAAAACTTGCTATCTATGGAGCAATATGGATAAAAGAAAGTAAGTATTTATCCGGGAAGCCTCCGCCAAGATCCAATTTATTTAAACCCATATTAAAATTCTATCATATGAATGAAACATAGTTTGAAAAAGACGACTAAACAAGTTTGCTTAAAACTTATTTATTCTTAAATTTCCACCCTCAACGGATGGCTCGAGATGATCAATCTTGAAGTGAGAAAAGAAGGATTGACTCTTCCTCAATAAATAAACTATCAACCTCCAAAAAAGTTTAATTAATTTAATTACTAGAATTAGAATTCTAGTAGTAATATATTTTTTCAGTACCAAAAACAATTAACTATAATAACTAAATAAACTATTCCAATGAAAAGATTGAAAGTTTTTGGTAGTTATAGAATTCTCGTACTTCTTCAACTCGAATACCAAAAGGAAGAAAAAAATATGACTAAGTGATTTTATAGTAGAGGCATATCCTGAATGTGCTTGATAGATCCCATTTTTTCATGAAAATAAAGATAGTCAATTTGACTGGACTTAAGACTTTATTATGTTTTCTGAGAAAGAATAAGATATCATTATTCTCTTTAATAAACTTTTGTCTCGTACGGAATACTATATGATTTCACCGTTTGTTTCATCAGAAACAATCTGGGACGGAAGGATTCGAACCTCCGAGTAACGGGACCAAAACCCGCTGCCTTACCACTTGGCCACGCCCCATTTCGGGTTTTATGCGACACTAATAAACACTAGTATGTTTATTTGTTATTCGTCAATACCATTTCAATTACATAAAAAAGGAGGGATATTCTCTTGCTAGTATTCTACACATGCGGATAATATAGAATCAAAAAAATGCATTGATCATTACATGGAATTCTATTAAGATATTATATGAAAGTCGAATTTATTCCACTCTCATTTGAGAGTGCGAATACAAGGAGGTATTTTGTGTTTGGGAAAGTCCGAAGAAAAAAGATTTTGAATCTGCCTTTTCCTTCTTTCCCTTAAAAAAATAACTCAAGAAAAATCCAATTATTTACTCTACAAGAATGAAATGCTTGTTATGCCTAATATACTTAGTTTAACCTGTATCTGTTTTAATTCTGTTCTTTATCCTACTAGTTTTTTCTTTGCCAAATTACCCGAAGCTTATGCTATTTTCAATCCAATCGTGGATATTATGCCTGTTATACCTCTATTCTTTTTTCTATTAGCCTTTGTTTGGCAAGCTGCTGTAAGTTTTCGATGAAATCTTTAGTACTCTGTATGCCAAATTGAATGATGTGTTCATTCCAAAAAAATTTTAAAATGGGTAAAAGCCGAGAAGTTTTATATTTTTATATTATGAACCTTCGATTCTAAAATTTAAATTCTTCTACATTGAATGGGTAGCTACAGCAATAAATTTGGATCAGCCTTTCTACTCCCCTGCACCTAGGTTGAGCAGGTACCTAAAGGTACCTACACAATACCTAACCACCTAACCCTATTTTTGCTATTGATAAGAGTGCTTATTATAAAAGAATTCTTGCAATTTTTTTCAAGAATTCTTTTTTGCATTTTTAGGTATAAAAAAAAAACCATCCTAGTGGATCCGTGTGGTAAGGAAAAACTGGTAATCTATTCCTTAAAAAAAAATCTTGGAGATTATGTAATGCTTACTCTCAAACTTTTTGTTTATACAGTAGTGATATTCTTTGTTTCACTCTTTATCTTTGGATTCTTATCTAATGACCCAGGACGGAATCCTGGACGCGAGGAGTAAAAATTCAGTTTTTTTTTTTCTTATTGGATTTGTTTCGTACATTTATCTATGAGAAAATCCGGGGGTCAGAATTCTTTCCAATTCGAAAGTCCCAAATGATCCAAGGGAGCGGAAAGAGAGGGATTCGAACCCTCGGTACAAAAAAATTGTACAACGGATTAGCAATCCGCCGCTTTAGTCCACTCAGCCATCTCTCCACGTTCCAAAGCGAAAGGTTTCCGTGATATGATATAGGCAAGAAATAAGAAATAACGGTTGCAAAAAACCCCTTTTTTTTCTTTCAAAAGTCTATAAAAATTATATTGCCAATTCCATTTTAATTATATTCTTTTTTCTTAATGTTAATAAAAAAAGAAGAAAATTCTTGTTTTTTCTTTCTAAAAATCGATATTGGCCGAGAGACAATCAAATAGATTTTCTCTTTAGCGGGCATTTCCATATAGGACTTGTTATAATTATAATAAAACAAGCAGGTTATATAAAAAAAACGCTTTTTTTGTCGATTATTTATCAAGAAAGCAAAAAGGGTTCTTATCAAATCCACCATAAAATTGGAAAGAAGCATAAAGTAAGTAGACCTGACTCCTTTAATGATGCCTCTATCCGCTATTCTGATATATAAATTCGATGTAGATGAAATTGTATAAGCGAATTTTTTTTATTTCCTTAGACTTAGACCGCGCAAGACAAGAATTTTTCGCTATTTACGATTTCATATTCTTGTTACTAGATGTTCTATAGGAATAAGAAGAAATCGCAACTCCTTTGCGCTACACATAAAATTGGATTTCGAAGGTCCATTTTTTTTTTTCAGAATCCTCTATTATTTTAGTTCTTCCACCCATGCAATAGAGAGGGAATGGGAAAAGAAGGGTTACTTTTATTTGCATTTTTCCCTTAAAAGATAGACTTTGAAATAGGAGTCTTGGAATAATGCTGAATTCAAAGGTTTATTTCTTTCTATAGTATAAGAAAAACAATTTATTTCTATTTCTATAGTATAAGAAAAACAAATAAATAGTATAAGAAAAACAAATCGAATCAAATTCATGGATTTACCACGACCTCGGTTGTGACTGTGACTCCATAGATAAAAATGGGAAATTTCTCTCTTCGAGACCATTGAAAAAGGGCATTGAACGAGAAAGAAATCGTCCACAGATAATAAAACTATCATATGCCTTGGAAAGTGATATGAGGTGCTCGGAAATGGTTGAAGTAATTGAATAGGAGGATCACTATGACTATAGCCCTTGGTAGAATTCCTAAAGAAGAAAATGATCTATTTGATACTATGGATGACTGGTTACGAAGGGACCGTTTCGTTTTTGTAGGATGGTCTGGCCTATTGCTCTTTCCTTGTGCTTATTTCGCTTTAGGGGGTTGGTTTACAGGGACAACTTTTGTAACTTCTTGGTATACCCATGGATTGGCTAGTTCCTATTTGGAAGGTTGTAATTTCTTAACCGCAGCAGTTTCTACCCCTGCCAATAGTTTAGCACACTCTTTGTTGCTACTATGGGGGCCCGAAGCACAAGGAGATTTTACTCGTTGGTGTCAATTAGGCGGTCTATGGACTTTTGTAGCTCTCCACGGGGCTTTTGCACTAATAGGTTTCATGTTACGCCAATTTGAACTTGCTCGGTCTGTTCAATTGCGGCCTTATAATGCAATCTCATTCTCTGGTCCAATTGCTGTTTTTGTTTCTGTATTCCTTATTTATCCACTGGGGCAATCTGGTTGGTTCTTTGCGCCGAGTTTTGGCGTAGCAGCGATATTTCGATTCATCCTTTTCTTCCAAGGATTTCATAATTGGACGTTGAACCCATTTCATATGATGGGAGTTGCCGGAGTATTAGGTGCGGCTCTGCTATGCGCTATTCATGGAGCGACCGTAGAAAACACTCTATTTGAGGACGGTGATGGTGCAAATACCTTCCGTGCTTTTAACCCAACTCAAGCTGAAGAAACTTATTCAATGGTCACTGCTAACCGCTTTTGGTCCCAAATCTTTGGTGTTGCTTTTTCCAATAAACGTTGGTTACATTTCTTTATGCTATTTGTACCCGTCACCGGTTTATGGATGAGTGCTATTGGCGTAGTTGGCTTGGCTCTGAACTTACGTGCCTATGACTTTGTTTCCCAGGAAATCCGTGCAGCGGAAGATCCTGAATTTGAGACTTTCTACACCAAAAATATTCTTTTAAACGAGGGTATTCGTGCGTGGATGGCAGCTCAGGATCAGCCTCATGAAAATCTTATATTCCCTGAGGAGGTTCTACCACGTGGAAACGCTCTTTAATGGAACTTTCGTTTTAGCTGGTCGTGACCAAGAAACCACCGGCTTTGCTTGGTGGGCTGGGAATGCCAGACTTATCAATTTGTCCGGTAAACTGCTTGGAGCTCATGTAGCTCATGCCGGATTAATCGTATTCTGGGCCGGAGCAATGAACCTATTTGAAGTGGCCCATTTCGTACCAGAAAAGCCCATGTATGAACAAGGGTTGATTTTACTTCCACACTTAGCTACTCTAGGTTGGGGAGTAGGGCCAGGGGGGGAAGTTCTAGATACTTTTCCGTACTTTGTATCTGGCGTACTTCACCTAATTTCCTCCGCAGTCTTAGGCTTCGGTGGCATTTATCACGCGCTTCTGGGACCCGAGACTCTTGAGGAATCTTTTCCATTCTTTGGTTATGTCTGGAAAGATAGAAATAAAATGACTACAATTTTGGGTATTCACTTAATTTTGTTAGGTCTAGGTGCTTTTCTTCTAGTACTCAAGGCTCTTTATTTTGGCGGTGTATATGATACCTGGGCCCCTGGGGGGGGAGATGTAAGAAAAATTACCAATTTGACCCTTAGTCCCAGTGTTATATTTGGTTATTTACTAAAATCTCCTTTTGGTGGAGAAGGGTGGATTGTTAGTGTAGATGATTTAGAAGATATAATTGGTGGGCATGTATGGTTGGGTTTTATTTGTGTATTTGGCGGAATTTGGCATATTTTAACCAAACCCTTCGCATGGGCTCGCCGTGCATTTGTATGGTCTGGAGAAGCTTACTTGTCTTATAGTTTAGCTGCTTTATCTGTCTTTGGTTTTATCGCTTGTTGTTTTGTATGGTTCAATAATACAGCTTATCCGAGTGAGTTTTATGGACCCACCGGGCCAGAAGCTTCTCAAGCTCAAGCATTTACTTTTCTAGTTAGAGACCAGCGTCTTGGAGCTAATGTGGGATCCGCTCAAGGACCCACAGGTTTAGGTAAATATCTAATGCGTTCCCCAACTGGGGAGGTTATCTTTGGAGGGGAAACTATGCGTTTTTGGGACCTTCGTGCTCCATGGTTAGAACCTCTAAGGGGCCCCAACGGTTTGGACTTGAGTAGGTTGAAAAAAGACATACAACCTTGGCAAGAACGACGCTCAGCAGAATATATGACCCACGCTCCTTTAGGCTCTTTAAATTCCGTGGGTGGCGTAGCTACCGAGATCAATGCAGTTAATTATGTCTCTCCTAGAAGTTGGTTATCAACTTCTCATTTTGTTCTAGGATTCTTCTTTTTTGTGGGCCATTTATGGCATGCAGGAAGAGCCCGAGCTGCTGCAGCAGGTTTTGAAAAGGGAATCGATCGTGATTTGGAACCTGTTCTTTACATGAACCCTCTTAACTAAGATTTTCTTATTTATACCTGTTCTACTTTTTTTCTGTTCTGGCTCGGTTATTCCATCTAGCCGAGCCATTCATTCCTTTTTATGAAAGAAAGATAAGGGACAGAAAAAAAAAATAAATAAAAATGAAAGAAACAAACGTATTCAATAAGCAAAAGGAGAGAGAGGGATTCGAACCCTCGATAGTTCCTAGAACTATACCGGTTTTCAAGACCGGAGCTATCAACCACTCAGCCATCTCTCCACAGCCTAATCCTTATTTTACTCCTACAAATAGAACATAGCCATATAAAAAATAAAAAGATTTATTAGCCTCTAGAAAGATATCAGATACAAGTTCCTTTTCGATATATCTCTGTATACTGTATACACGGATACAGGATCCGCTATACCCGCTTGTGAAATAAAGAGTAAATAATCTCTTCTCACCCCCATATCCAAATAAAAAAGCGGTTTAAGTAATAAATTTGAATTAAAGAGAAGAATCAATGGATTCATGATTAAACCCCTCCTACTTCTTGTATTTTTTTACAATTTTGGTTTAAGTGAGGGATCAAATATGTAGTCAACTTTATTTGATGGTAGCTTGGAGGATTAGAAATATGACTATTGCTTTCCAATTAGCTGTTTTTGCATTAATTGCGACTTCCTCAGTCTTAGTAATTAGTGTACCCCTTGTATTTGCTTCTCCTGATGGTTGGTCAAATAATAAAAATGTTGTATTTTCCGGTACATCATTATGGATTGGACTAGTCTTTCTCGTAGCTATTCTGAATTCTCTCATTTCTTAAATGAAATTTGGTTAATATTTATTAACCCCATAAAAAAGAAATAATAAAGGCCATTTCTTCTAAAAAATTAGAATAGTGAGACGTATTAAAACGCAATTTGCGTTCCGAATTGCTAGCTCTTCTCTTTCAGTATTATGAAATTCCATTCCCATTAGAATATTCATTGACAGATAATAAAAAAAGGAAAACTCTAATATAATAGAAAATGAAATGAAACGGTCGACCCAGACATAGAAGGTCGACCCAGGCGGATATACGCTATAAAATATATACCGTAGCGAGCGTAGTTCAATGGTAAAATATCTCCTTGCCAAGGAGAAGATACGGGTTCGATTCCCGCCGCTCGCCCGCTTAATTTATCAAAGTACTATGATAAAAAGTTTAGTCTAGTTAACTGTTTAACTACTTATATTAAATTAAGTATTAATTAGGTGTTAGTCTAGTGCCGTATCCCTTACTATCTTACCCTTCCTTTGCATCCCACTCAAAAAAAGAGGGCGCTCCAGAGGCAGAAATAGAACTCGCCAACAGAGCTCCAAAAATTGGGTATTAACTGAGACAAACAACGGGCAAACTTTTTTTAAAGGGAAGGGAGAGGTAGACTGTCCCTTTCGTTTCATTTTTATTTTCTGCAGGGTAGGGAGAGGCCTTGCGCCTTCTTTTTTTGAAGGCAAGTGACTTCGCAAACTGCTCAATTTTGCCCTCTAGGGCCGGGAACTAATGAATAAAAAAGGGTTGGATACGCCCCTCTACCATACATATCTAGAGAAATAGAATAGTCCTTTTATACAGACTGCTAAGTGCGGAGACGGGAATCGAACCCGTGACCTCAAGGTTATGAGCCTCGTGAGCTACCAAACTGCTCTACTCCGCTCTGGAGTACCAGAAACTGGTGGACAAAAAAGGCTTGAATACAAGCCTCTAACATGTCTAGACAAATAGAATACTCCTTTTATACAGAATGGAGCGGGTAGCGGGAATCGAACCCGCATCGTTAGCTTGGAAGGCTAGGGGTTATAGTCGACGTTGGTTGATTATTTTTAACGTCTCTAATTCAAAACCGAACATGAAATTTTGATTTCATTCGGCTCCTTTATGGATATTCTCACCACTTAACATCTATGTCAGCTTTTCTATTTGAATGGAACCAAAGCTCTCCGCTTTCTAGATGATCCTTATAGAGTAGGAGATAGAAATTCTATCTAAATTCATCTAATCTACTTACTTCGTTCCCTAATTTCATTCAAGAGATCCTGAGGAAAAGAATTGGGTTTCCACCGAGCTGAAACAATATGCGGATGGTTCTAGTAAACCAAAACTATCGTTTTTTAGCTATTTGGCTTCCTTATTCCTTATTTTAAGAAGATTTAGTTACGATTGGAAATCAACTTTTTTGTATCTTCATCCATAGATCCTTTACTCATATTTTCAAAATTGGAATACTTAATCCAATGCAAAATTATGCTTCGCGACTCTGTACTCATAATCCTATTTTTATTTTGGATGCAATTTAAATTAGTCTTTGGATACAAATCGCCAGAATGTATATTCTTCCTCAATATGCTATTGAGAGGAAAAGGATTTAATCCTTTATAAGAACTAAAGTTTTCATCGGAATATAAAAATAAAAAACTTAAGGATGCCTTAAGTATATCATTTCAAATTCAGTTATTAATAGAACGAATCACACTTTTACCACTAAACTATACCCGCTACATTGTAGATTATGGTATAAATGGTACCCTTTGTCAAGGATAGCCATTTGACAAGAAGGCTAATTCCCCCTTATTGAATCAGATGGAGAAGGTTCATGACACTGAGCCGTTGGTACTTCTACTTCGATCGCTCGCCTTTACTTTAGGATTTAGATAGCCCCTCTGGTCTGTAAAAAAAATCTTTTCTTACCATGCTAATAGCGCCTGAACCAAATGTATTTATTTTGATTAGGATCCTATTCTACGGTTACGACTACAATAATAATTATTTACTTTGCAAGGACGTAAGTGTGTCAGACTGCTAAATTGTTTTATTATTCCTACAATATAAACTAGGGGATATAGGGGGTAACACTGTCCCTATAAATTCCTTTTTTCCTTTTCTTTTTTGTCCAGAATTGAACAAAAAAGAAATTATGGAAGATGTTTTCTTCCCCCATTAAGTCCGAGCCATAGAGTAAGAGTGAGATGAGTTTTCCAAATTCATCATAGACTTTCCCTATGGCTTGATAGAAGTAAGCAGCAAAGAGTCGTAACTTAAAGAAAAAAACGGACAGGGCCGACAGATTTACCTGATGTAAAGAAGATCCTAAAAGTCTCTGATTAGTCGACTCTCTCCATTTAACACTTTCCTCTCTCTCCTTTTTTCCACTGACTCAATTCTAGTTTATTAGATTCTTGTTTAAAAGAATGCAAAAAGTTCAATAGAACTAAGAACACATAAAAAATAGCATAGAGGATCAAGGCCATTACCAAAAGTTCCTCCCAAGGATCCTATATCCTATTGGGTATCTGTTCCCCGCCTTTTCCCGCTAGGATCGGAAATCTTATATTTTCCATATCCATATACCGTTGAATCCTTGGGGTTCCAGAATCCGCCTATTTTACTAGTCTTCGGAAACGGAAAACCCTGAACCAAGAAGAGTTGGATATGTTATGTAGGGTATGTTTTTTTTTATTAATTTTATTTTGAGCTCTCAAGATATCGATATATACATATACAATCTCTACATAATGTCTCTCTCTCTATCTCTATATATTATATATATAATATGTACATTATGCAGTAGACCCATAATGGGAAATCCAAGTGGCTAATTTTTGAATTAAATAAAAAGCCCTTTTAACTCAGTGGTAGAGTAATGCCATGGTAAGGCATAAGTCATCGGTTCAAATCCGATAAAGGGCTTTTTAAATTAGTGGTAGAGTAATCTCGTGCTAAGACGTAAGTCGTTGGTTCGAATCTGATAGAGTACTTTTCTACTAAATTGATTCACTTTTTTTCTTTGTTTTTGAAACTTTCTCTATATTTTTAGAGAATTTTATGACTTAGTGCGGGATGGATGCATTTTTGGTATGAACACTAAATGAAGCACGGAGAATTAATCTATAACGATCAACTAAAAAAAATCCTAGATGAAAACATAACAGAAAAGTTGGAAAAACTCTTTGCTTTGGATCTATTTATACTTTTCGAGTATATTGACAATTCCAAAAAACTGCTCATACTATGATTATAGTATAATCACGAGCGGTTGTATATGGCCCTATCGTCTAGTGATGCCCCTATCGTCTAGTGGTTCAGGACATCTCTCTTTCAAGGAGGCAGCGGGGATTCGACTTCCCCTGGGGGTAGGGAGTATTATGAAAGGAGGTTAATCATAGATTAGCAAAAACCCTAGAATAAATTCTTCCTGGGTCGATGCCCGAGTGGTTAATGGGGACGGACTGTAAATTCGTTGACAATGTCTACGCTGGTTCAAATCCAGCTCGGCCCAAACCAAAAATCTAGGGCTTCGTGAGTATGAACTAAATCCTTTTGTTTTTCTTCCATAAAATAAAATGTCTGATCTATAGAAATAAAAGATAAAGAAAAAAGGGAAATTTTTTTTTCTAATCCATATCTCTCTCATTCCTTTCTTACAAACAAAAGAGTTTTTCTTATTGAAGGCTGGATTATTATCCATTTTTAGTGATAAAAAATCACGACATACTAGTTATGTCACTCTCACTATACCCACGTATAATATAATATGTGGGTATGTAGTATATGATTCGTCTATTTCTTAGAGTACGAAAGACGAATCGAATCTTCTTATGGTTCTATTTAAGAATGGGTATGCCATACACCCCGCGGGGATTGTAGTTCAATTGGTCAGAGCACCGCCCTGTCAAGGCGGAAGCTGCGGGTTCGAGCCCCGTCAGT
This sequence comes from Triticum urartu, assembly GCF_056163025.1. Taxonomy (NCBI): domain Eukaryota; kingdom Viridiplantae; phylum Streptophyta; class Magnoliopsida; order Poales; family Poaceae; genus Triticum; species Triticum urartu. The sequence goes on along the minus strand of NW_028260128.1, from coordinate 14,478 downwards.
CCCGAACTAGGGTTCAATGAATGGAGAAATTGATATTTCCTTTTTCCATGAAAAAAAGGGGCAGGGAGCAAGATCAAATACCCACAGGGCACCCTTACTTCACTTTTTTATTTTGCATCTCTCATTAAAGAGGGAGGGAGGGCATATAGGAATTTTTTTTTCACTACTCCCAATCGATAAAGAAAGACACACATACGATATGTGGATTAGTAGAATTTAGGATATTATATTACTCTATCTTTCTTTATGATGATACCATCCTCATCTTAATTTCCTATTCCACTCTTATGGAATAGAGTACCGGTATTTTACCGGAATCCATACATAAATCGTATTCCCTTTTTATTTCAGACCTCTTTTCCCCATCTCACTTCTACTGCTTATTTGGATGTCTATGTGACCCATAGAAAGTGAAAGTTGGTCATATAATACATACATAATTGTATGTATAACTATAAGAAAAAGGAAGGGAAATTGTATAAGATTAAGAAAGTATAAGATTAAGAAAGCTCGTGGGTTAGAGATATAGAAAAGAAAAAGTAGAAAAGGATTAAAAAAGAGGGAATTCCTAATCCAATCAAAAAACCCATTTTGGTCTTAGTGTGGATAGAGGATCTTCCTATGTTATACTATATAACTCTCATCCGTGAAATATAACTCTCATCCATGAATTGATTTGATAGATCCGATATTCATAATATTGAATTGATTCAGTATTATCAGAATGCAAGCCCTACCCTTGAATTTACAAGATACCCCTTTTTCCTCTCCATGGGATTACATCCCGAGTTATTGTGAAAATAAAAAATAAAGAGGTTATGGAAGTCAATATTCTCGCATTTATTGCTACTGCACTGTTCATTCTAGTTCCTACTTCTTTTTTACTTATTATTTATGTAAAAACAGTCAGCCAAAATAATTAATTGGAATTCCAATTAATCATTGAAGAAATTAAAAAGGGATTAAATAAAAAAAATCCAAGTCTTAAATGAAAGGATCTGGTTGGAATCTTAAAGTGTGGTAGAAAGAACTACATATAGTTTTTTCTACGACACTTTAGATTCTTTCTATTATATTATCTTTGAATCTACATAGAATAGATTAGTAGATTGAAATAGTTAAGTAGTCTAATTCAATTTCTTTTTTCATTGCATCCACTTAATTTCAATCAGGTCAAAATAAAAAAATCTAAGACAATTCTTGACCAAAGAATCCATGGAAGGAAAGAAAAATAATATGAAGAATAGACTATAGTAAAAAGTAAAAGGAAATGGAAAATGTGTGATATGCCGTGAATAGTTCCGTGGAAGAAAGTCTAATTTTCTTATGTATAGAACTTTTTTTAACCATTCGTCATTTCTAGTAGAAATTCTGAATTGGTATAATGGCTCTTTCTTACATTACAACTTACAATACAAGAGTTTCTTACAGGAGTGAAACAAAACTAAAGAAAAAGATTAAAGAATAACGTTTGACAAAATGATTAATGCAAAATGATCCATTAAAGAAAAGAATTGATACAACAATTTGATTACTTAATCAATTAGTAGTATCCCTAGAGTCCACTCCTTCCCCATACTACTAGTGAAAGAGAAAATGTAAAGACTACCATTAAAGCAGCCCAAGCGAGACTTACTATATCCATCTAAATTATGTCTCCTATTTCTATGAAGGGATTATTCTACTATTGATCAATAATCATAGTGGAATCAAGGGTACAGAGTCAAAAAGGGATTCCGCCCTAAGGCCATGGATCAATCAGTTCAAGGAATTTACTCCTAACAAATTCTTATAGGAATTCTGGTAGAATTAGAGAGCATTAAAAATACGAGATACTATAGCCCTTTTTTCCTTAAAAAAGAAAGAGTACGGGAATGATGTCCTGAATAGAAGAAGCGGGAATAGGAAGATTTTTTATTCCTTTTGTTACTCTTTTTTTTTTTTTTAAGCAAAGGACGCCCGAATATACCATAAAATTATCGATAGATAAATATTTATTGGATACCTACCTTACCTAATGTTTATTTTTGACCTAAACCCTGCAGCCTTGCTTTGTATCATTCTATGAAAGAATGAAGAGATTTTATCCATAATACAACTCCTAAATTGATTTTTGATCGACCTATTTAATCTGATTCTCGTTAGAATTAAGTAGTCCTTACTTTAGTGTATGTAGGTAACATAAGATGTACGATAAAAAAATGTATAATAATTAGTAAGTCTTGATATTCTTTCGTGGAGTCCCTTCTTGAATCTTAGATTGAAAAAAAAAAAGAATGCCCCTTAGGGACCTTTCTTTGGATACCAAGATTTCTGACATCTTATCCTCGTATTTTAAAATTATCAAATCGAATCTCAATTAAGAACCAATTCAAATTCATATAATAAAAGAATAAGGAAACACTACCTCACCCCTATTGATAACCATTTTGGCCACTACCGTCAAAACAAACCCTAACCCTAGTTTGAGGATAGAACTATGGTATGGTTTCTCTAAACCCAGTATCGGCAGGCCCAGTTACTCTCTTGCCCGAACTTATGCGAAGTAAAAATTTATCGAATTCGATCAGCACTATAAAAAAAACCTAAGTATTTTATTGATCAGGCGGCACCCAGATTTGAACTGGGGATAAAGGATTTGCAGTCCCCTGCCTTACCGCTTGGCCATGCCGCCAAAAAATCCGATCAAAAATCTAGAAAACAGCAAGTATTCATCCACGTTTTCTTACGAAAAGCCCCTTTTATTTTGAATATAATTCTACTTACTTTTTTCCAATCTTTTTCAAAAAATCTATTCCTGCTTTTTTTGATCCAGTTTCTATTATTCTCCTCGATAGATTCTATCTTAAAACATACATTGTTAACACAATAAAACTTCCCATTTCTTTCTATTGAGATGAAAAAGAAGAAAAAGTGGATTTCTATTCACAGGCTGCAAAATTCAGAATAAATTGGAACCGTTAACTAGAATTCTCTTTTTTTTATTGCAGTAGTGAACTACTCTTAAATCGGTATTATCTCCCCCCCCTTCAATGGCATAATAAAATATTATGGCTTTATGCTTAATCCGTGTATAGGTAAACTTTAGGTCCGAACAGCATTATTATCCAAAGATCCCCTTTATGTACATATCTCTATGGGGAATCATGCTTTAATTTTTCAAAGTATTAAATTAAATATCTTGAATAAAAAAAGGAAATTTGCTCTGATATAGAGTATAACCTGACTATCTTGGCGTACCCAAGTGAAATTACGATAAAAGAAAAGCATGGATATGGGGAGAGGTGGATAACTAGATTGGCATGTACTTAAAAAAGGGACTTACTTTATTTTAGAATTCCACAATGAAATACTGAATTTTCTAGCAATTATACTACTCCGATCCGAAATAAAAAAGAACCCTCAAATTATTTTGAGAAATTAAAGTAAGCACGCTATTCTAAATCGAAGTAAAGTCAAACTTTCTAGTATATTATATTACGGCTTTATTACATTCATAGAAAGGAGATAAAATGAGAAATCTTTGCCATCCAATCTGATTAGAATATCATAACATAAAGTATAAGTGGCAGAATTTTTTTTGTAGGAATGTTTTATCAATTCATTTTCATTTCATTTGTACCCCTGGCAAACTCGAACTTTCGTCCAAATGGTCTCTATTCATATGTATGAAATACATATATGAAATACGTATGTGGAGTTCCCTAGAATTTCATGTGATTCAGTAAACAGAATATAGATTCCATGATTGCTAGATCGATCCATAGGGATTGATGAAGAGTGAGCTGATAATGGAATTTTTCTTTGATAAACAGGAAACTTAAGATTAAGATGCTCCGGAATGGAAACGAGGGAATGTCCACAATACCCGGATTTAGTCAGATCCAATTCGAGGGATTTTGTAGGTTCATTAATCAAGCCTTGGCAGAAGAACTTGACAAGTTTCCAACAATTAAAGATCCAGATCACGAAATTGCATTTCAATTATTTGCGAAAGGATATCAACTGCTAGAACCCTCGATAAAAGAAAGAGATGCTGTGTATGAATCACTCACCTATTCTTCCGAATTATATGTATCTGCGAGATTAATTTTTGGTTTCGATGTGCAAAAGCAAACCATTTCTATCGGAAACATTCCTATAATGAATTCCTTAGGAACCTTTATTATAAATGGAATATACCGAATTGTGATCAATCAAATATTGCTAAGTCCTGGTATTTACTACCGCTCGGAATTAGATCATAAGGGAATTTCTATCTACACTGGCACTATAATATCAGATTGGGGGGGGAGATCGGAATTAGCAATTGATAAAAAAGAAAGGATATGGGCTCGCGTGAGTAGAAAACAAAAGATATCTATTCTAGTTCTATCATCAGCTATGGGTTCGAATCTAAGAGAAATTCTGGATAATGTTTCCTACCCTGAAATTTTCTTGTCTTTCCCGAATGCTAAAGAGAAGAAGAGGATTGAGTCAAAAGAAAAAGCTATTTTGGAGTTTTATCAACAATTTGCTTGTGTAGGTGGGGACCTGGTATTTTCGGAGTCCTTATGCGAGGAATTACAAAAGAAATTTTTTCAACAAAAATGTGAATTAGGAAGGATTGGTCGACGAAATATGAATCGGAGACTTAATCTTGATATTCCTCAGAACAATACATTCTTGTTACCACGAGATGTATTGGCCGCTACGGATCATTTGATTGGAATGAAATTTGGAACGGGTATACTTGACGATGACGATATGAATCACTTGAAAAATAAACGTATTCGTTCGGTTGCGGATCTGTTACAAGATCAATTCGGATTGGCTCTTGGTCGTTTACAACATGCAGTTCAAAAAACTATTCGTAGAGTATTCATACGTCAATCGAAACCGACTCCCCAAACTTTGGTAACTCCAACTTCAACTTCAATTTTATTAATAACTACTTATGAGACCTTTTTTGGCACATACCCGTTATCTCAAGTTTTTGATCAAACGAATCCATTGACACAAACTGTTCATGGGCGAAAAGTGAGTTGTTTAGGTCCTGGAGGGTTGACGGGGAGAACCGCAAGTTTTCGGAGCCGAGATATTCATCCGAGTCACTATGGGCGTATTTGTCCAATTGACACGTCTGAAGGAATCAATGTTGGACTTACTGGATCCTTAACAATTCATGCGAGAATTGATCACTTGTGGGGATCCATAGAGAGTCCGTTTTATGAAATATCTGCTGAGAAAGCAAAAGAAAAAAAAGAGAGACAGGTGGTTTATCTATCACCAAATAGAGATGAATATTATATGATAGCAGCAGGAAATTCTTTGTCCTTGAATCAAGGTATTCAGGAAGAACAGGTTGTTCCGGCTAGATACCGTCAAGAATTCTTGACTATTGCATGGGAACAGATTCATGTTAGAAGTATTTTTCCTTTCCAATATTTTTCTATTGGGGGTTCTCTCATTCCTTTTATTGAGCACAATGATGCGAATCGGGCTTTAATGAGTTCTAATATGCAGCGCCAAGCAGTTCCGCTTTCTCGGTCCGAGAAATGCATTGTTGGAACTGGATTGGAACGCCAAACAGCTCTAGATTCGAGGGTTTCCATTATAGCCGAACGCGAGGGAAAGATCATTTCTACTGATAGTCATAAGATACTTTTATCAAGTAGTGGGAAGACTATAAGTATTCCTTTAGTTAACCACCGTCGCTCTAACAAAAATACTTGTATGCACCAAAAACCCCGGGTTCCACGGGGTAAATCCATTAAAAAAGGACAAATTTTAGCAGAAGGAGCTGCTACAATTGGGGGCGAACTTGCTTTAGGAAAAAACGTATTAGTAGCTTATATGCCATGGGAAGGTTACAATTTTGAAGACGCAGTACTAATTAGCGAACGTTTGGTATATGAAGATATTTATACCTCTTTTCACATCCGGAAATATGAAATTCAGACGGATACGACAAGCCAGGGCTCCGCTGAAAAAATCACTAAAGAAATACCACATCTAGAAGAACATTTACTCCGCAATTTGGACAGAAATGGAGTTGTTAGGTTGGGATCCTGGGTAGAAACTGGTGATATTTTAGTAGGTAAATTAACGCCTCAGATAGCGAGCGAATCATCTTATATCGCGGAAGCTGGATTATTACGGGCCATATTTGGCCTTGAGGTTTCCACTTCAAAAGAAACTTCTCTGAAATTACCTATAGGTGGAAGAGGGCGCGTTATCGATGTGAAATGGATCCAAAGGGACCCGCTCGACATAATGGTTCGTGTATATATTTTACAGAAACGTGAAATCAAAGTTGGGGATAAAGTAGCCGGAAGACATGGGAATAAAGGGATCATTTCCAAAATTTTGCCTAGGCAAGATATGCCCTATTTGCAAGATGGAACACCCGTTGATATGGTCTTCAATCCCTTAGGAGTACCCTCCCGAATGAATGTGGGACAAATATTTGAAAGCTCGCTCGGATTAGCGGGGGATCTGCTAAAGAAACATTATAGAATAGCACCCTTTGATGAGAGATATGAGCAAGAGGCTTCAAGAAAACTTGTGTTTTCAGAATTATATGAAGCCAGTAAAGAAACAAAAAATCCATGGGTATTTGAACCCGAGTACCCGGGAAAAAGCAGAATATTTGATGGAAGAACAGGCGACCCCTTTGAGCAACCTGTTCTAATAGGGAAGTCCTATATCTTAAAATTAATTCATCAAGTTGATGAGAAAATTCATGGGCGTTCTACTGGGCCCTACTCACTTGTTACACAACAACCGGTTAGAGGAAGAGCCAAGCAAGGGGGACAACGAGTAGGAGAAATGGAAGTTTGGGCTTTAGAAGGATTTGGTGTTGCTCATATTTTACAAGAGATACTTACTTATAAATCTGACCATCTTATAGCTCGCCAAGAAATACTTAATGCTACGATCTGGGGAAAAAGAATACCTAATCATGAGGATCCTCCAGAATCTTTTCGAGTGCTCGTTCGAGAACTACGATCTTTGGCTCTAGAACTGAATCATTTCCTTGTATCTGAAAAGAACTTCCAGGTTAATAGGGAGGAAGTTTGATCGGAATAAATATAAATTCTTTTCTTATTTCTATTTTATGATTGACCAATATAAACATCAACAACTTCAAATTGGACTCGTTTCCCCTCAACAAATAAAGGCTTGGGCTAACAAAAACCTACCTAATGGAGAAGTCGTTGGCGAAGTCACAAGGCCCTCTACTTTTCATTATAAAACCGATAAACCAGAAAAAGATGGATTGTTTTGCGAAAGAATCTTTGGACCCATAAAAAGCGGGATTTGCGCTTGTGGCAATTCTCGAGCGAGCGGAGCTGAAAACGAAGACGAAAGATTTTGCCAAAAATGCGGGGTCGAATTTGTGGATTCTCGGATACGAAGATATCAAATGGGATACATCAAACTCGCATGTCCCGTGACTCATGTGTGGTATTTGAAAGGTCTTCCTAGTTATATCGCGAATCTTTTAGATAAACCTCTTAAGAAGTTGGAGGGCCTAGTATACGGCGATTTCTCTTTTGCTAGGCCCAGCACTAAAAAACACCACTTTTTTACGATTACGAGGTTTATTCGAAGAGGAAATTGCATCCTGTAACCACAGCATTTCTCCCTTTTTTTCTACCCCAGGCTTTGCAACATTTCGAAATCGGGAAATTGCGACAGGAGCAGGTGCTATTAGAGAACAATTAGCAGATTTGGATTTGCGAATTATTATAGAGAATTCTTTGGTCGAATGGAAGGAATTAGAAGACGAGGGGTATAGTGGAGATGAGTGGGAAGATAGAAAAAGACGAATAAGAAAAGTTTTTTTGATTAGACGCATGCAATTGGCGAAACATTTTATTCAAACAAATGTAGAACCAGAATGGATGGTTTTGTGCTTATTACCGGTTCTTCCTCCCGAATTGAGACCTATTGTTTATAGGTCTGGAGATAAAGTAGTGACTTCAGACATTAATGAACTTTATAAGAGAGTTATCCGTCGGAACAACAATCTTGCCTATCTATTAAAAAGAAGTGAATTAGCGCCAGCAGATTTAGTAATGTGCCAGGAAAAATTGGTACAAGAAGCCGTGGATACACTTCTTGATAGTGGGTCCCGCGGGCAACCGACGAGGGATGGTCACAATAAAGTATACAAATCACTTTCAGATGTAATTGAAGGTAAAGAGGGAAGGTTTCGCGAGACTCTGCTTGGGAAACGGGTCGATTACTCGGGGCGTTCTGTCATTGTTGTGGGTCCTTCGCTTTCATTACATCAATGTGGATTACCTCTAGAGATAGCAATAAAGCTTTTTCAGCTATTTGTAATTCGCGATTTAATCACGAAACGCGCCACTTCTAATGTAAGGATTGCTAAAAGGAAAATTTGGGAAAAAGAACCCATTGTATGGGAAATACTTCAAGAAGTTATGCGGGGACATCCTGTACTGTTAAATAGAGCACCTACCCTGCATAGATTAGGCATACAGGCCTTTCAACCCACTTTAGTAGAGGGGCGTACTATTTCTTTACACCCATTAGTGTGTAAGGGTTTCAATGCGGACTTTGATGGAGATCAAATGGCTGTTCATCTACCTTTATCCTTGGAAGCTCAGGCAGAAGCCCGTTTACTTATGTTTTCTCATATGAATCTCTTATCTCCCGCTATTGGGGATCCTATTTGCGTACCAACCCAAGACATGCTTATCGGGCTTTATGTATTAACGATTGGAAAGCGTCGAGGTATTTGTGCAAATAGATATAATAGTTGCAGAAACTACCCAAATCTAAAAGTAAATTACAATAATAATAATAATTTTAAATATAGGAAAGATAAAGAACCCCATTTTTCTAGTTCTTATGATGCACTGGGAGCTTATAGACAAAAACTAATCAGTTTAGATAGTCCCTTGTGGCTACGATGGAACCTGGATCAACGCGTCATTGGGTCAAGAGAAGTTCCGATTGAAGTTCAATATGAATCTTTGGGGACTTATCATGAGATTTATGCCCACTATCTAATAATGGGAAATAGAAAAAAAGAAATTCGTTCGATATACATTCGAACCACTCTTGGTCATATTTCTTTTTATAGAGAAATAGAGGAAGCCATACAAGGATTTAGTCAGGCCTATTCATACACTACCTAAACAAGAAAGTTAGATTCGGCGATGCCCCTCCCCTTTCGGGGGGCATTCCGATTTCCCTAGTATCATCATTATTTGCCACGCGAATCCAGATTGAGATTGAGGCAATTAAGTTAATTAAATTTTCGAATCACTGACTCAGGCCCATTGTCGAATCCTACTCAGCAATTGTCGAATCCTACTCAGCCGAAAAGGGGGTACTTATGTATGGCGGAACGGGCCAATCTGGTCTTTCATAATAAAGAGATAGACGGAACTGGTATGAAACGACTTATTAGCAGATTAATAGATCATTTTGGAATGGGATATACATCCCATATACTGGATCAACTAAAGACTCTGGGCTTCCATCAAGCCACTACTACATCGATTTCGTTAGGAATCGAGGATCTTTTAACAATACCCTCTAAGGGATGGTTAGTCCAAGACGCGGAACAACAGAGTTTTCTTTTGGAGAAACACTATTATTATGGGGCTGTACACGCGGTAGAAAAATTACGCCAATCTGTTGAGATATGGTATGCGACAAGTGAATATTTGAAACAAGAAATGAATTCAAATTTTCGGATAACGGATCCTTCTAATCCAGTCTATCTAATGTCTTTTTCAGGAGCCAGAGGAAATGCATCTCAAGTACACCAATTAGTAGGTATGAGAGGATTAATGTCGGACCCTCAAGGACAAATGATTGATTTACCTATTCAAAGCAATTTACGCGAGGGACTTTCTTTGACAGAATATATAATTTCCTGCTATGGAGCCCGCAAAGGGGTTGTAGATACTGCTGTGCGAACAGCAGATGCTGGATATCTTACACGTAGACTTGTTGAAGTAGTTCAACATATTATTGTGCGTAGAAGAGATTGTGGTACTATCCGAGGTATTTCTGTAAGTCCTCAAAATGGGATGACGGAAAAACTTTTTGTCCAAACACTAATTGGTCGTGTATTAGCAGACGATATATATATCGGTTCACGATGCATTGCCGCGCGAAATCAAGATATTGGAATTGGATTAGTCAATCGATTCATAACTGCCTTTCGAGCACAACCATTTCGAGCACAACCAATATATATTAGAACCCCCTTTACTTGCCGAAGCACTTCTTGGATCTGTCAATTATGCTATGGCCGGAGTCCTACTCATAGTGATCTGGTCGAATTGGGAGAAGCCGTAGGTATTATTGCAGGTCAATCAATTGGGGAGCCAGGGACTCAACTAACATTAAGAACTTTTCATACTGGCGGAGTATTCACAGGGGGTACTGCCGACCTTGTACGATCCCCTTCGAATGGAAAAATAAAATTCAATGAGAATTTGGTTCACCCCACACGTACCCGTCATGGGCAGCCTGCTTTTCTATGTTATATAGACTTGCATGTAACTATTCAGAGTCAAGATATTCTATATAGTGTGAATATTCCCTCAAAAAGCTTGATTCTAGTGCAAAATGATCAATATGTAAAATCCGAACAAGTAATTGCGGAGATTCGTGCCGGAACGTCCACTTTACATTTTAAAGAAAGGGTACAAAAGCATATTTATTCTGAATCAGACGGCGAAATGCACTGGAGTACTGATGTTTACCATGCGCCCGAATATCAATATGGTAATCTTCGCCGATTACCAAAAACAAGCCATTTATGGATATTGTCAGTAAGTATGTGCAGATCCAGTATAGCGTCTTTTTCACTCCACAAGGATCAAGATCAAATGAATACTTATGGTAAAAAAGATAGGGAAATTCTTGATTATTCAACGTCGGATCGAATCATGTCCAATGGCCATTGGAATTTTATCTATCCTTCTATTTTTCAAGATAATTCAGATTTGTTGGCGAAAAAGCGAAGAAATAGGTTCGTCATTCCATTACAATATCATCAAGAACAAGAGAAAGAACTAATATCCTGTTTTGGGATTTCGATTGAAATCCCCCTTATGGGTGTTTTACGTAGAAATACTATTTTTGCTTATTTTGACGATCCCCGATACAGAAAAGATAAAAAGGGTTCAGGAATTGTTAAATTTAGATATAGGACCCTAGAAGAAGAATATAGGACTCGAGCGGAAGACTCAGAAGAGGAATATGAGACCCTAGAAGACGAATACAGGACCCGAGAGGACGAATATGAATATGAAACCCTAGAAGAATCTAAATATGGAATCCTAGAAGACGAATACGAATATGAAACCCTAGAAGACGAATATGGGAGCCCAGAAAACGAATATGGGAACCCAGAGAACGAATATAGGACTTTAGAGAAAGACTCAGAAGAGGAATATGGGAGCCCAGAGAGCAAATATAGGACCCAAGAGGACGAATATGGAACTCTAGAGGAAGACTCAGAAGACGAATATGGCAGCCCCGGGGAAAGCGCAGAGGAAAAATATGGTACTTTAGAGGAAGACTCAGAAGAAGATTCAGAGGACGAATACGAGAGCCCAGAGGAAGATTCCATCTTAAAAAAAGAGGGTTTGATTGAGCATCGAGGAACAAAAGAATTTAGTCTAAAATACCAAAAAGAAGTAGATCGGTTTTTTTTCATTCTTCAAGAACTTCATATCTTGCCGAGATCTTCATCCCTAAAGATACTTGACAATAGTATTATTGGAGTGAATACACAACTCACAAAAAATACAAGAAGTCGACTAGGCGGACTGGTCCGAGTGAAGAGAAAAAAAAGCCATACGGAACTCAAAATATTTTCCGGAGATATTCATTTTCCTGAAGAGGCGGATAAGATATTAGGTGGCTGTTTGATACCGCCAGAAAGACAAAAAAAAGATTCTAAGGAATCAAAAAAAAGGAAAAATTGGGTCTATGTTCAACGGAAAAAAATTCTCAAGAGCAAGGAAAAGTATTTTGTTTCCGTTCGCCCTACAGTGGCATATGAAATGGACGAAGGAAGAAATTTAGCAACACTTTTCCCGCAGGATCTCTTGCAAGAAGAAAATAATCTCCAAATTCGACTTGTCAATTTTATTTCTCATGAAAATAGCAAGTTAACTCAAAGAATTTATCACACAAATAGTCAATTTGTTAGAACTTGCTTAGTAGTGAATTGGGAACAAGAAGAAAAAGAAAAGGCTGGTGCTTCCCTTGTTGAGGTAAGAGCAAATGATCTTATTCGCGATTTCCTAAGAATTGAGTTAGTCAAGTCCACTATTTCGTATACACGAAAAAGGTATGGTAGGACAAGTGCAGGACCGATTCCCCATAATAGGTTAGATCGCGCCAATATCAATTCTTTTTATTCCAAGGCGAAGATTGAATCACTTAGCCAACATCCAGAAGCTATTGGCACTTTGTTGAATCGAAATAAAGAATACCACTCTTTGATGATTTTGTCGGCATCCAACTGTTCTCGAATTGGTTTATTCAAGAATTCAAAACATCCCAATGCGATAAAAGAATGGAATCCTAGAATTCCTATTCGAGAAATTTTTGGGCCCTTAGGCGCTATTGTAGCTAGTATATCGCATTTTTCTTCATCTTACTATTTACTAACGCATAATAAAATCCTGTTAAAAAAATATTTGTTCGTTGACAATTTAAAACAAACCTTCCAAGTACTTCAAGAACTTAAATACTCTTTAATAGATGAAAATAAAAGGATTTCTAATTTCGATAGTAACATAATGTTGGATCCATTCCTTTTGAATTGTCACTTTGTCCATCATGATTCTTGGGAAGAGACATTGGCAATAATTCACCTTGGACAATTTATTTGTGAAAATGTATGTCTATTTAAATCGCACATAAAAAAATCCGGTCAAATTTTCATTGTAAATATGAATTCCTTTGTTATAAGAGCAGCTAAACCTTATTTGGCCACTACAGGAGCAACTGTTAATGGTCATTATGGAGAAATCCTTTACAAGGGAGATAGGTTAGTTACGTTTATATATGAAAAATCGAGATCTAGTGACATAACGCAAGGTCTTCCAAAAGTGGAACAAATCTTTGAAGCGCGTTCAATTGATTCATTATCCCCGAATCTCGAAAGGAGAATTGAGGATTGGAATGAGCGTATACCAAGAATTCTTGGGGTCCCTTGGGGATTCTTGATTGGAGCTGAGCTAACCATAGCCCAAAGTCGTATCTCTTTGGTTAATAAAATCCAAAAGGTTTATCGATCCCAAGGGGTACAGATCCATAATAGACATATAGAGATTATTATACGCCAAGTAACATCAAAAGTGCGGGTTTCCGAAGATGGAATGTCTAATGTTTTTTCGCCTGGGGAATTAATCGGACTATTGCGAGCGGAACGAGCAGGACGAGCTTTGGATGAATCGATCTATTATCGGGCAATCTTATTGGGAATAACAAGGGCTTCCCTGAATACCCAAAGTTTCATATCTGAAGCAAGTTTTCAAGAAACTGCTCGAGTTTTAGCAAAAGCTGCCCTACGAGGTCGCATTGATTGGTTGAAAGGCTTGAAAGAAAACGTAGTTCTGGGGGGGATTATACCTGTTGGTACCGGATTCCAAAAATTTGTGCATCGTTCCCCACAAGACAAGAACCTTTATTTCGAAATAAAAAAAAAAAATCTATTCGCGTCGGAAATGAGAGATTTTTTGTTTCTCCATACAGAATTAGTTTCTTCAGATTCTGACGTAACAAACAATTTTTATGAGACATAAGAACCCCCATAAAAATATTTTTTACTTTACTAGACTTTTGAACTTAGAACACTAACAGGTCAAATTTTAGATTTTTAAGATTTTTATTTTAATAAGTAAAACAAGTCAGTTAATTCATTAAGGTGGTTATGTTTATACCATGTATCAATGGCCAACTCTTATCTTAGTACAAGGTTCTCTCGGAACAATTATTATTTATTTCAAGCTATTTCGGATCTTTCTTAATCTTCAAAAAGAACTAAATTCCGTAATGGAATGGTAGGATTAAAAAAAAGGAAGTGTGGAAAAAATGACAAGAAGATATTGGAACATTAATTTGAAAGAGATGATAGAAGCAGGAGTTCATTTTGGTCATGGTATTAAGAAATGGAATCCTAAAATGGCCCCTTACATTTCGGCAAAGCGTAAAGGTACTCATATTATAAATCTCGCTAGAACGGCTCGTTTTTTATCAGAAGCTTGTGATTTAGTTTTTGATGCAGCAAGTCAGGGAAAAAGTTTCTTAATTGTTGGTACCAAAAAAAGAGCAACAGATTTAGTAGCATCAGCTGCAATAAGGGCTCGTTGTCATTATGTTAATAAAAAGTGGTTCAGTGGTATGTTAACGAATTGGTCGATTACGAAAACTAGACTTTCTCAATTTAGAGACTTAAGAGCAGAAGAAAAAATGGGAAAATTCCAC
>NW_028260127.1:0-27667 GCF_056163025.1 Triticum urartu | reverse complement strand
AGACTATGACGTGCATTAATTTCCTTACAGAAAAAACAAATTTCATTTATACTCATGACTCAAGTGGGCTAATTTTGCCTGACAAACTTCGAAGGCAAAATCCTTCCAAAATTTTTGAGTCGTCTTTAAACTCTTTTCTTTGTCTCATTTCGAACGAATTGACTTTTATTCCTTATTCTAATCCAACTCTGTTGTTGAGACAATTGAAAATTGTGTTTACTTGTTCTGGAATCCTTTATCTTTGATTTGTGAAATCCTTGGGTTTAGACATTACTTCGGGAATTCCTATTTTTTTCTTTCAAAAGAGTAGCAACATACCCTTTTTTCTTATTTCCTTCGATAAAGCATTTATCTCTTCTATAGAAATCTAATAAGAGGGATTGATTCTGATATACTTTTATTGGACTTTCTTCTTATTTTAACCTTTCGATTTATTTCTATATTAAGGATAGACTGACAAAGTTGGCCTAATTTATTAGTTTTCACTAACCCTAGATTCTTTCCCTTGATAAAAAAAATTCTGTCCTCTCGAGCTCCATCGTGTACTATGTTACTTAAACCCAGCGCAAATTTGGTTCGGAACGAATAGAACAGGCTATGTCGAGCCAAGAGCATTTTCATTACTATGGAAAATGATGGATAGCAAAATCCACAATCGATCATGTCCTTCAAGTCGCACGTTGCTTTCTACCACATCGTTTTAAACGAAGTTTTACCATAACAAACATTCCTCTTTTCATTGCAAAGTGGTATAGAGAATTGATCCAATATGGATGGAATCATGAATAGTCATTGGTTTAGTTTTTTTATACTAATTAAAACTTGCTATCTATGGAGCAATATGGATAAAAGAAAAGTAAGTATTTATCCGGGAAGCCTCCGCCAAGATCCAATTTATTTAAACCCATATTAAAATTCTATCATATGAATGAAACATAGTTTGAAAAAGACGACTAAACAAGTTTGCTTAAAACTTATTTATTCTTAAATTTCCACCCTCAACGGATGGCTCGAGATGATCAATCTTGAAGTGAGAAAAGAAGGATTGACTCTTCCTCAATAAATAAACTATCAACCTCCAAAAAAGTTTAATTAATTTAATTACTAGAATTAGAATTCTAGTAGTAATATATTTTTTCAGTACCAAAAACAATTAACTATAATAACTAAATAAACTATTCCAATGAAAAGATTGAAAGTTTTTGGTAGTTATAGAATTCTCGTACTTCTTCAACTCGAATACCAAAAGGAAGAAAAAAATATGACTAAGTGATTTTATAGTAGAGGCATATCCTGAATGTGCTTGATAGATCCCATTTTTTCATGAAAATAAAGATAGTCAATTTGACTGGACTTAAGACTTTATTATGTTTTCTGAGAAAGAATAAGATATCATTATTCTCTTTAATAAACTTTTGTCTCGTACGGAATACTATATGATTTCACCGTTTGTTTCATCAGAAACAATCTGGGACGGAAGGATTCGAACCTCCGAGTAACGGGACCAAAACCCGCTGCCTTACCACTTGGCCACGCCCCATTTCGGGTTTTATGCGACACTAATAAACACTAGTATGTTTATTTGTTATTCGTCAATACCATTTCAATTACATAAAAAAGGAGGGATATTCTCTTGCTAGTATTCTACACATGCGGATAATATAGAATCAAAAAAATGCATTGATCATTACATGGAATTCTATTAAGATATTATATGAAAGTCGAATTTATTCCACTCTCATTTGAGAGTGCGAATACAAGGAGGTATTTTGTGTTTGGGAAAGTCCGAAGAAAAAAGATTTTGAATCTGCCTTTTCCTTCTTTCCCTTAAAAAAATAACTCAAGAAAAATCCAATTATTTACTCTACAAGAATGAAATGCTTGTTATGCCTAATATACTTAGTTTAACCTGTATCTGTTTTAATTCTGTTCTTTATCCTACTAGTTTTTTCTTTGCCAAATTACCCGAAGCTTATGCTATTTTCAATCCAATCGTGGATATTATGCCTGTTATACCTCTATTCTTTTTTCTATTAGCCTTTGTTTGGCAAGCTGCTGTAAGTTTTCGATGAAATCTTTAGTACTCTGTATGCCAAATTGAATGATGTGTTCATTCCAAAAAAATTTTAAAATGGGTAAAAGCCGAGAAGTTTTATATTTTTATATTATGAACCTTCGATTCTAAAATTTAAATTCTTCTACATTGAATGGGTAGCTACAGCAATAAATTTGGATCAGCCTTTCTACTCCCCTGCACCTAGGTTGAGCAGGTACCTAAAGGTACCTACACAATACCTAACCACCTAACCCTATTTTTGCTATTGATAAGAGTGCTTATTATAAAAGAATTCTTGCAATTTTTTTCAAGAATTCTTTTTTGCATTTTTAGGTATAAAAAAAAAACCATCCTAGTGGATCCGTGTGGTAAGGAAAAACTGGTAATCTATTCCTTAAAAAAAAATCTTGGAGATTATGTAATGCTTACTCTCAAACTTTTTGTTTATACAGTAGTGATATTCTTTGTTTCACTCTTTATCTTTGGATTCTTATCTAATGACCCAGGACGGAATCCTGGACGCGAGGAGTAAAAATTCAGTTTTTTTTTTCTTATTGGATTTGTTTCGTACATTTATCTATGAGAAAATCCGGGGGTCAGAATTCTTTCCAATTCGAAAGTCCCAAATGATCCAAGGGAGCGGAAAGAGAGGGATTCGAACCCTCGGTACAAAAAAATTGTACAACGGATTAGCAATCCGCCGCTTTAGTCCACTCAGCCATCTCTCCACGTTCCAAAGCGAAAGGTTTCCGTGATATGATATAGGCAAGAAATAAGAAATAACGGTTGCAAAAAACCCCTTTTTTTTCTTTCAAAAGTCTATAAAAATTATATTGCCAATTCCATTTTAATTATATTCTTTTTTCTTAATGTTAATAAAAAAAGAAGAAAATTCTTGTTTTTTCTTTCTAAAAATCGATATTGGCCGAGAGACAATCAAATAGATTTTCTCTTTAGCGGGCATTTCCATATAGGACTTGTTATAATTATAATAAAACAAGCAGGTTATATAAAAAAAACGCTTTTTTTGTCGATTATTTATCAAGAAAGCAAAAAGGGTTCTTATCAAATCCACCATAAAATTGGAAAGAAGCATAAAGTAAGTAGACCTGACTCCTTTAATGATGCCTCTATCCGCTATTCTGATATATAAATTCGATGTAGATGAAATTGTATAAGCGAATTTTTTTTATTTCCTTAGACTTAGACCGCGCAAGACAAGAATTTTTCGCTATTTACGATTTCATATTCTTGTTACTAGATGTTCTATAGGAATAAGAAGAAATCGCAACTCCTTTGCGCTACACATAAAATTGGATTTCGAAGGTCCATTTTTTTTTTTCAGAATCCTCTATTATTTTAGTTCTTCCACCCATGCAATAGAGAGGGAATGGGAAAAGAAGGGTTACTTTTATTTGCATTTTTCCCTTAAAAGATAGACTTTGAAATAGGAGTCTTGGAATAATGCTGAATTCAAAGGTTTATTTCTTTCTATAGTATAAGAAAAACAATTTATTTCTATTTCTATAGTATAAGAAAAACAAATAAATAGTATAAGAAAAACAAATCGAATCAAATTCATGGATTTACCACGACCTCGGTTGTGACTGTGACTCCATAGATAAAAATGGGAAATTTCTCTCTTCGAGACCATTGAAAAAGGGCATTGAACGAGAAAGAAATCGTCCACAGATAATAAAACTATCATATGCCTTGGAAAGTGATATGAGGTGCTCGGAAATGGTTGAAGTAATTGAATAGGAGGATCACTATGACTATAGCCCTTGGTAGAATTCCTAAAGAAGAAAATGATCTATTTGATACTATGGATGACTGGTTACGAAGGGACCGTTTCGTTTTTGTAGGATGGTCTGGCCTATTGCTCTTTCCTTGTGCTTATTTCGCTTTAGGGGGTTGGTTTACAGGGACAACTTTTGTAACTTCTTGGTATACCCATGGATTGGCTAGTTCCTATTTGGAAGGTTGTAATTTCTTAACCGCAGCAGTTTCTACCCCTGCCAATAGTTTAGCACACTCTTTGTTGCTACTATGGGGGCCCGAAGCACAAGGAGATTTTACTCGTTGGTGTCAATTAGGCGGTCTATGGACTTTTGTAGCTCTCCACGGGGCTTTTGCACTAATAGGTTTCATGTTACGCCAATTTGAACTTGCTCGGTCTGTTCAATTGCGGCCTTATAATGCAATCTCATTCTCTGGTCCAATTGCTGTTTTTGTTTCTGTATTCCTTATTTATCCACTGGGGCAATCTGGTTGGTTCTTTGCGCCGAGTTTTGGCGTAGCAGCGATATTTCGATTCATCCTTTTCTTCCAAGGATTTCATAATTGGACGTTGAACCCATTTCATATGATGGGAGTTGCCGGAGTATTAGGTGCGGCTCTGCTATGCGCTATTCATGGAGCGACCGTAGAAAACACTCTATTTGAGGACGGTGATGGTGCAAATACCTTCCGTGCTTTTAACCCAACTCAAGCTGAAGAAACTTATTCAATGGTCACTGCTAACCGCTTTTGGTCCCAAATCTTTGGTGTTGCTTTTTCCAATAAACGTTGGTTACATTTCTTTATGCTATTTGTACCCGTCACCGGTTTATGGATGAGTGCTATTGGCGTAGTTGGCTTGGCTCTGAACTTACGTGCCTATGACTTTGTTTCCCAGGAAATCCGTGCAGCGGAAGATCCTGAATTTGAGACTTTCTACACCAAAAATATTCTTTTAAACGAGGGTATTCGTGCGTGGATGGCAGCTCAGGATCAGCCTCATGAAAATCTTATATTCCCTGAGGAGGTTCTACCACGTGGAAACGCTCTTTAATGGAACTTTCGTTTTAGCTGGTCGTGACCAAGAAACCACCGGCTTTGCTTGGTGGGCTGGGAATGCCAGACTTATCAATTTGTCCGGTAAACTGCTTGGAGCTCATGTAGCTCATGCCGGATTAATCGTATTCTGGGCCGGAGCAATGAACCTATTTGAAGTGGCCCATTTCGTACCAGAAAAGCCCATGTATGAACAAGGGTTGATTTTACTTCCACACTTAGCTACTCTAGGTTGGGGAGTAGGGCCAGGGGGGGAAGTTCTAGATACTTTTCCGTACTTTGTATCTGGCGTACTTCACCTAATTTCCTCCGCAGTCTTAGGCTTCGGTGGCATTTATCACGCGCTTCTGGGACCCGAGACTCTTGAGGAATCTTTTCCATTCTTTGGTTATGTCTGGAAAGATAGAAATAAAATGACTACAATTTTGGGTATTCACTTAATTTTGTTAGGTCTAGGTGCTTTTCTTCTAGTACTCAAGGCTCTTTATTTTGGCGGTGTATATGATACCTGGGCCCCTGGGGGGGGAGATGTAAGAAAAATTACCAATTTGACCCTTAGTCCCAGTGTTATATTTGGTTATTTACTAAAATCTCCTTTTGGTGGAGAAGGGTGGATTGTTAGTGTAGATGATTTAGAAGATATAATTGGTGGGCATGTATGGTTGGGTTTTATTTGTGTATTTGGCGGAATTTGGCATATTTTAACCAAACCCTTCGCATGGGCTCGCCGTGCATTTGTATGGTCTGGAGAAGCTTACTTGTCTTATAGTTTAGCTGCTTTATCTGTCTTTGGTTTTATCGCTTGTTGTTTTGTATGGTTCAATAATACAGCTTATCCGAGTGAGTTTTATGGACCCACCGGGCCAGAAGCTTCTCAAGCTCAAGCATTTACTTTTCTAGTTAGAGACCAGCGTCTTGGAGCTAATGTGGGATCCGCTCAAGGACCCACAGGTTTAGGTAAATATCTAATGCGTTCCCCAACTGGGGAGGTTATCTTTGGAGGGGAAACTATGCGTTTTTGGGACCTTCGTGCTCCATGGTTAGAACCTCTAAGGGGCCCCAACGGTTTGGACTTGAGTAGGTTGAAAAAAGACATACAACCTTGGCAAGAACGACGCTCAGCAGAATATATGACCCACGCTCCTTTAGGCTCTTTAAATTCCGTGGGTGGCGTAGCTACCGAGATCAATGCAGTTAATTATGTCTCTCCTAGAAGTTGGTTATCAACTTCTCATTTTGTTCTAGGATTCTTCTTTTTTGTGGGCCATTTATGGCATGCAGGAAGAGCCCGAGCTGCTGCAGCAGGTTTTGAAAAGGGAATCGATCGTGATTTGGAACCTGTTCTTTACATGAACCCTCTTAACTAAGATTTTCTTATTTATACCTGTTCTACTTTTTTTCTGTTCTGGCTCGGTTATTCCATCTAGCCGAGCCATTCATTCCTTTTTATGAAAGAAAGATAAGGGACAGAAAAAAAAAATAAATAAAAATGAAAGAAACAAACGTATTCAATAAGCAAAAGGAGAGAGAGGGATTCGAACCCTCGATAGTTCCTAGAACTATACCGGTTTTCAAGACCGGAGCTATCAACCACTCAGCCATCTCTCCACAGCCTAATCCTTATTTTACTCCTACAAATAGAACATAGCCATATAAAAAATAAAAAGATTTATTAGCCTCTAGAAAGATATCAGATACAAGTTCCTTTTCGATATATCTCTGTATACTGTATACACGGATACAGGATCCGCTATACCCGCTTGTGAAATAAAGAGTAAATAATCTCTTCTCACCCCCATATCCAAATAAAAAAGCGGTTTAAGTAATAAATTTGAATTAAAGAGAAGAATCAATGGATTCATGATTAAACCCCTCCTACTTCTTGTATTTTTTTACAATTTTGGTTTAAGTGAGGGATCAAATATGTAGTCAACTTTATTTGATGGTAGCTTGGAGGATTAGAAATATGACTATTGCTTTCCAATTAGCTGTTTTTGCATTAATTGCGACTTCCTCAGTCTTAGTAATTAGTGTACCCCTTGTATTTGCTTCTCCTGATGGTTGGTCAAATAATAAAAATGTTGTATTTTCCGGTACATCATTATGGATTGGACTAGTCTTTCTCGTAGCTATTCTGAATTCTCTCATTTCTTAAATGAAATTTGGTTAATATTTATTAACCCCATAAAAAAGAAATAATAAAGGCCATTTCTTCTAAAAAATTAGAATAGTGAGACGTATTAAAACGCAATTTGCGTTCCGAATTGCTAGCTCTTCTCTTTCAGTATTATGAAATTCCATTCCCATTAGAATATTCATTGACAGATAATAAAAAAAGGAAAACTCTAATATAATAGAAAATGAAATGAAACGGTCGACCCAGACATAGAAGGTCGACCCAGGCGGATATACGCTATAAAATATATACCGTAGCGAGCGTAGTTCAATGGTAAAATATCTCCTTGCCAAGGAGAAGATACGGGTTCGATTCCCGCCGCTCGCCCGCTTAATTTATCAAAGTACTATGATAAAAAGTTTAGTCTAGTTAACTGTTTAACTACTTATATTAAATTAAGTATTAATTAGGTGTTAGTCTAGTGCCGTATCCCTTACTATCTTACCCTTCCTTTGCATCCCACTCAAAAAAAGAGGGCGCTCCAGAGGCAGAAATAGAACTCGCCAACAGAGCTCCAAAAATTGGGTATTAACTGAGACAAACAACGGGCAAACTTTTTTTAAAGGGAAGGGAGAGGTAGACTGTCCCTTTCGTTTCATTTTTATTTTCTGCAGGGTAGGGAGAGGCCTTGCGCCTTCTTTTTTTGAAGGCAAGTGACTTCGCAAACTGCTCAATTTTGCCCTCTAGGGCCGGGAACTAATGAATAAAAAAGGGTTGGATACGCCCCTCTACCATACATATCTAGAGAAATAGAATAGTCCTTTTATACAGACTGCTAAGTGCGGAGACGGGAATCGAACCCGTGACCTCAAGGTTATGAGCCTCGTGAGCTACCAAACTGCTCTACTCCGCTCTGGAGTACCAGAAACTGGTGGACAAAAAAGGCTTGAATACAAGCCTCTAACATGTCTAGACAAATAGAATACTCCTTTTATACAGAATGGAGCGGGTAGCGGGAATCGAACCCGCATCGTTAGCTTGGAAGGCTAGGGGTTATAGTCGACGTTGGTTGATTATTTTTAACGTCTCTAATTCAAAACCGAACATGAAATTTTGATTTCATTCGGCTCCTTTATGGATATTCTCACCACTTAACATCTATGTCAGCTTTTCTATTTGAATGGAACCAAAGCTCTCCGCTTTCTAGATGATCCTTATAGAGTAGGAGATAGAAATTCTATCTAAATTCATCTAATCTACTTACTTCGTTCCCTAATTTCATTCAAGAGATCCTGAGGAAAAGAATTGGGTTTCCACCGAGCTGAAACAATATGCGGATGGTTCTAGTAAACCAAAACTATCGTTTTTTAGCTATTTGGCTTCCTTATTCCTTATTTTAAGAAGATTTAGTTACGATTGGAAATCAACTTTTTTGTATCTTCATCCATAGATCCTTTACTCATATTTTCAAAATTGGAATACTTAATCCAATGCAAAATTATGCTTCGCGACTCTGTACTCATAATCCTATTTTTATTTTGGATGCAATTTAAATTAGTCTTTGGATACAAATCGCCAGAATGTATATTCTTCCTCAATATGCTATTGAGAGGAAAAGGATTTAATCCTTTATAAGAACTAAAGTTTTCATCGGAATATAAAAATAAAAAACTTAAGGATGCCTTAAGTATATCATTTCAAATTCAGTTATTAATAGAACGAATCACACTTTTACCACTAAACTATACCCGCTACATTGTAGATTATGGTATAAATGGTACCCTTTGTCAAGGATAGCCATTTGACAAGAAGGCTAATTCCCCCTTATTGAATCAGATGGAGAAGGTTCATGACACTGAGCCGTTGGTACTTCTACTTCGATCGCTCGCCTTTACTTTAGGATTTAGATAGCCCCTCTGGTCTGTAAAAAAAATCTTTTCTTACCATGCTAATAGCGCCTGAACCAAATGTATTTATTTTGATTAGGATCCTATTCTACGGTTACGACTACAATAATAATTATTTACTTTGCAAGGACGTAAGTGTGTCAGACTGCTAAATTGTTTTATTATTCCTACAATATAAACTAGGGGATATAGGGGGTAACACTGTCCCTATAAATTCCTTTTTTCCTTTTCTTTTTTGTCCAGAATTGAACAAAAAAGAAATTATGGAAGATGTTTTCTTCCCCCATTAAGTCCGAGCCATAGAGTAAGAGTGAGATGAGTTTTCCAAATTCATCATAGACTTTCCCTATGGCTTGATAGAAGTAAGCAGCAAAGAGTCGTAACTTAAAGAAAAAAACGGACAGGGCCGACAGATTTACCTGATGTAAAGAAGATCCTAAAAGTCTCTGATTAGTCGACTCTCTCCATTTAACACTTTCCTCTCTCTCCTTTTTTCCACTGACTCAATTCTAGTTTATTAGATTCTTGTTTAAAAGAATGCAAAAAGTTCAATAGAACTAAGAACACATAAAAAATAGCATAGAGGATCAAGGCCATTACCAAAAGTTCCTCCCAAGGATCCTATATCCTATTGGGTATCTGTTCCCCGCCTTTTCCCGCTAGGATCGGAAATCTTATATTTTCCATATCCATATACCGTTGAATCCTTGGGGTTCCAGAATCCGCCTATTTTACTAGTCTTCGGAAACGGAAAACCCTGAACCAAGAAGAGTTGGATATGTTATGTAGGGTATGTTTTTTTTTATTAATTTTATTTTGAGCTCTCAAGATATCGATATATACATATACAATCTCTACATAATGTCTCTCTCTCTATCTCTATATATTATATATATAATATGTACATTATGCAGTAGACCCATAATGGGAAATCCAAGTGGCTAATTTTTGAATTAAATAAAAAGCCCTTTTAACTCAGTGGTAGAGTAATGCCATGGTAAGGCATAAGTCATCGGTTCAAATCCGATAAAGGGCTTTTTAAATTAGTGGTAGAGTAATCTCGTGCTAAGACGTAAGTCGTTGGTTCGAATCTGATAGAGTACTTTTCTACTAAATTGATTCACTTTTTTTCTTTGTTTTTGAAACTTTCTCTATATTTTTAGAGAATTTTATGACTTAGTGCGGGATGGATGCATTTTTGGTATGAACACTAAATGAAGCACGGAGAATTAATCTATAACGATCAACTAAAAAAAATCCTAGATGAAAACATAACAGAAAAGTTGGAAAAACTCTTTGCTTTGGATCTATTTATACTTTTCGAGTATATTGACAATTCCAAAAAACTGCTCATACTATGATTATAGTATAATCACGAGCGGTTGTATATGGCCCTATCGTCTAGTGATGCCCCTATCGTCTAGTGGTTCAGGACATCTCTCTTTCAAGGAGGCAGCGGGGATTCGACTTCCCCTGGGGGTAGGGAGTATTATGAAAGGAGGTTAATCATAGATTAGCAAAAACCCTAGAATAAATTCTTCCTGGGTCGATGCCCGAGTGGTTAATGGGGACGGACTGTAAATTCGTTGACAATGTCTACGCTGGTTCAAATCCAGCTCGGCCCAAACCAAAAATCTAGGGCTTCGTGAGTATGAACTAAATCCTTTTGTTTTTCTTCCATAAAATAAAATGTCTGATCTATAGAAATAAAAGATAAAGAAAAAAGGGAAATTTTTTTTTCTAATCCATATCTCTCTCATTCCTTTCTTACAAACAAAAGAGTTTTTCTTATTGAAGGCTGGATTATTATCCATTTTTAGTGATAAAAAATCACGACATACTAGTTATGTCACTCTCACTATACCCACGTATAATATAATATGTGGGTATGTAGTATATGATTCGTCTATTTCTTAGAGTACGAAAGACGAATCGAATCTTCTTATGGTTCTATTTAAGAATGGGTATGCCATACACCCCGCGGGGATTGTAGTTCAATTGGTCAGAGCACCGCCCTGTCAAGGCGGAAGCTGCGGGTTCGAGCCCCGTCAGTCCCGAACTAGGGTTCAATGAATGGAGAAATTGATATTTCCTTTTTCCATGAAAAAAAGGGGCAGGGAGCAAGATCAAATACCCACAGGGCACCCTTACTTCACTTTTTTATTTTGCATCTCTCATTAAAGAGGGAGGGAGGGCATATAGGAATTTTTTTTTCACTACTCCCAATCGATAAAGAAAGACACACATACGATATGTGGATTAGTAGAATTTAGGATATTATATTACTCTATCTTTCTTTATGATGATACCATCCTCATCTTAATTTCCTATTCCACTCTTATGGAATAGAGTACCGGTATTTTACCGGAATCCATACATAAATCGTATTCCCTTTTTATTTCAGACCTCTTTTCCCCATCTCACTTCTACTGCTTATTTGGATGTCTATGTGACCCATAGAAAGTGAAAGTTGGTCATATAATACATACATAATTGTATGTATAACTATAAGAAAAAGGAAGGGAAATTGTATAAGATTAAGAAAGTATAAGATTAAGAAAGCTCGTGGGTTAGAGATATAGAAAAGAAAAAGTAGAAAAGGATTAAAAAAGAGGGAATTCCTAATCCAATCAAAAAACCCATTTTGGTCTTAGTGTGGATAGAGGATCTTCCTATGTTATACTATATAACTCTCATCCGTGAAATATAACTCTCATCCATGAATTGATTTGATAGATCCGATATTCATAATATTGAATTGATTCAGTATTATCAGAATGCAAGCCCTACCCTTGAATTTACAAGATACCCCTTTTTCCTCTCCATGGGATTACATCCCGAGTTATTGTGAAAATAAAAAATAAAGAGGTTATGGAAGTCAATATTCTCGCATTTATTGCTACTGCACTGTTCATTCTAGTTCCTACTTCTTTTTTACTTATTATTTATGTAAAAACAGTCAGCCAAAATAATTAATTGGAATTCCAATTAATCATTGAAGAAATTAAAAAGGGATTAAATAAAAAAAATCCAAGTCTTAAATGAAAGGATCTGGTTGGAATCTTAAAGTGTGGTAGAAAGAACTACATATAGTTTTTTCTACGACACTTTAGATTCTTTCTATTATATTATCTTTGAATCTACATAGAATAGATTAGTAGATTGAAATAGTTAAGTAGTCTAATTCAATTTCTTTTTTCATTGCATCCACTTAATTTCAATCAGGTCAAAATAAAAAAATCTAAGACAATTCTTGACCAAAGAATCCATGGAAGGAAAGAAAAATAATATGAAGAATAGACTATAGTAAAAAGTAAAAGGAAATGGAAAATGTGTGATATGCCGTGAATAGTTCCGTGGAAGAAAGTCTAATTTTCTTATGTATAGAACTTTTTTTAACCATTCGTCATTTCTAGTAGAAATTCTGAATTGGTATAATGGCTCTTTCTTACATTACAACTTACAATACAAGAGTTTCTTACAGGAGTGAAACAAAACTAAAGAAAAAGATTAAAGAATAACGTTTGACAAAATGATTAATGCAAAATGATCCATTAAAGAAAAGAATTGATACAACAATTTGATTACTTAATCAATTAGTAGTATCCCTAGAGTCCACTCCTTCCCCATACTACTAGTGAAAGAGAAAATGTAAAGACTACCATTAAAGCAGCCCAAGCGAGACTTACTATATCCATCTAAATTATGTCTCCTATTTCTATGAAGGGATTATTCTACTATTGATCAATAATCATAGTGGAATCAAGGGTACAGAGTCAAAAAGGGATTCCGCCCTAAGGCCATGGATCAATCAGTTCAAGGAATTTACTCCTAACAAATTCTTATAGGAATTCTGGTAGAATTAGAGAGCATTAAAAATACGAGATACTATAGCCCTTTTTTCCTTAAAAAAGAAAGAGTACGGGAATGATGTCCTGAATAGAAGAAGCGGGAATAGGAAGATTTTTTATTCCTTTTGTTACTCTTTTTTTTTTTTTTAAGCAAAGGACGCCCGAATATACCATAAAATTATCGATAGATAAATATTTATTGGATACCTACCTTACCTAATGTTTATTTTTGACCTAAACCCTGCAGCCTTGCTTTGTATCATTCTATGAAAGAATGAAGAGATTTTATCCATAATACAACTCCTAAATTGATTTTTGATCGACCTATTTAATCTGATTCTCGTTAGAATTAAGTAGTCCTTACTTTAGTGTATGTAGGTAACATAAGATGTACGATAAAAAAATGTATAATAATTAGTAAGTCTTGATATTCTTTCGTGGAGTCCCTTCTTGAATCTTAGATTGAAAAAAAAAAAGAATGCCCCTTAGGGACCTTTCTTTGGATACCAAGATTTCTGACATCTTATCCTCGTATTTTAAAATTATCAAATCGAATCTCAATTAAGAACCAATTCAAATTCATATAATAAAAGAATAAGGAAACACTACCTCACCCCTATTGATAACCATTTTGGCCACTACCGTCAAAACAAACCCTAACCCTAGTTTGAGGATAGAACTATGGTATGGTTTCTCTAAACCCAGTATCGGCAGGCCCAGTTACTCTCTTGCCCGAACTTATGCGAAGTAAAAATTTATCGAATTCGATCAGCACTATAAAAAAAACCTAAGTATTTTATTGATCAGGCGGCACCCAGATTTGAACTGGGGATAAAGGATTTGCAGTCCCCTGCCTTACCGCTTGGCCATGCCGCCAAAAAATCCGATCAAAAATCTAGAAAACAGCAAGTATTCATCCACGTTTTCTTACGAAAAGCCCCTTTTATTTTGAATATAATTCTACTTACTTTTTTCCAATCTTTTTCAAAAAATCTATTCCTGCTTTTTTTGATCCAGTTTCTATTATTCTCCTCGATAGATTCTATCTTAAAACATACATTGTTAACACAATAAAACTTCCCATTTCTTTCTATTGAGATGAAAAAGAAGAAAAAGTGGATTTCTATTCACAGGCTGCAAAATTCAGAATAAATTGGAACCGTTAACTAGAATTCTCTTTTTTTTATTGCAGTAGTGAACTACTCTTAAATCGGTATTATCTCCCCCCCCTTCAATGGCATAATAAAATATTATGGCTTTATGCTTAATCCGTGTATAGGTAAACTTTAGGTCCGAACAGCATTATTATCCAAAGATCCCCTTTATGTACATATCTCTATGGGGAATCATGCTTTAATTTTTCAAAGTATTAAATTAAATATCTTGAATAAAAAAAGGAAATTTGCTCTGATATAGAGTATAACCTGACTATCTTGGCGTACCCAAGTGAAATTACGATAAAAGAAAAGCATGGATATGGGGAGAGGTGGATAACTAGATTGGCATGTACTTAAAAAAGGGACTTACTTTATTTTAGAATTCCACAATGAAATACTGAATTTTCTAGCAATTATACTACTCCGATCCGAAATAAAAAAGAACCCTCAAATTATTTTGAGAAATTAAAGTAAGCACGCTATTCTAAATCGAAGTAAAGTCAAACTTTCTAGTATATTATATTACGGCTTTATTACATTCATAGAAAGGAGATAAAATGAGAAATCTTTGCCATCCAATCTGATTAGAATATCATAACATAAAGTATAAGTGGCAGAATTTTTTTTGTAGGAATGTTTTATCAATTCATTTTCATTTCATTTGTACCCCTGGCAAACTCGAACTTTCGTCCAAATGGTCTCTATTCATATGTATGAAATACATATATGAAATACGTATGTGGAGTTCCCTAGAATTTCATGTGATTCAGTAAACAGAATATAGATTCCATGATTGCTAGATCGATCCATAGGGATTGATGAAGAGTGAGCTGATAATGGAATTTTTCTTTGATAAACAGGAAACTTAAGATTAAGATGCTCCGGAATGGAAACGAGGGAATGTCCACAATACCCGGATTTAGTCAGATCCAATTCGAGGGATTTTGTAGGTTCATTAATCAAGCCTTGGCAGAAGAACTTGACAAGTTTCCAACAATTAAAGATCCAGATCACGAAATTGCATTTCAATTATTTGCGAAAGGATATCAACTGCTAGAACCCTCGATAAAAGAAAGAGATGCTGTGTATGAATCACTCACCTATTCTTCCGAATTATATGTATCTGCGAGATTAATTTTTGGTTTCGATGTGCAAAAGCAAACCATTTCTATCGGAAACATTCCTATAATGAATTCCTTAGGAACCTTTATTATAAATGGAATATACCGAATTGTGATCAATCAAATATTGCTAAGTCCTGGTATTTACTACCGCTCGGAATTAGATCATAAGGGAATTTCTATCTACACTGGCACTATAATATCAGATTGGGGGGGGAGATCGGAATTAGCAATTGATAAAAAAGAAAGGATATGGGCTCGCGTGAGTAGAAAACAAAAGATATCTATTCTAGTTCTATCATCAGCTATGGGTTCGAATCTAAGAGAAATTCTGGATAATGTTTCCTACCCTGAAATTTTCTTGTCTTTCCCGAATGCTAAAGAGAAGAAGAGGATTGAGTCAAAAGAAAAAGCTATTTTGGAGTTTTATCAACAATTTGCTTGTGTAGGTGGGGACCTGGTATTTTCGGAGTCCTTATGCGAGGAATTACAAAAGAAATTTTTTCAACAAAAATGTGAATTAGGAAGGATTGGTCGACGAAATATGAATCGGAGACTTAATCTTGATATTCCTCAGAACAATACATTCTTGTTACCACGAGATGTATTGGCCGCTACGGATCATTTGATTGGAATGAAATTTGGAACGGGTATACTTGACGATGACGATATGAATCACTTGAAAAATAAACGTATTCGTTCGGTTGCGGATCTGTTACAAGATCAATTCGGATTGGCTCTTGGTCGTTTACAACATGCAGTTCAAAAAACTATTCGTAGAGTATTCATACGTCAATCGAAACCGACTCCCCAAACTTTGGTAACTCCAACTTCAACTTCAATTTTATTAATAACTACTTATGAGACCTTTTTTGGCACATACCCGTTATCTCAAGTTTTTGATCAAACGAATCCATTGACACAAACTGTTCATGGGCGAAAAGTGAGTTGTTTAGGTCCTGGAGGGTTGACGGGGAGAACCGCAAGTTTTCGGAGCCGAGATATTCATCCGAGTCACTATGGGCGTATTTGTCCAATTGACACGTCTGAAGGAATCAATGTTGGACTTACTGGATCCTTAACAATTCATGCGAGAATTGATCACTTGTGGGGATCCATAGAGAGTCCGTTTTATGAAATATCTGCTGAGAAAGCAAAAGAAAAAAAAGAGAGACAGGTGGTTTATCTATCACCAAATAGAGATGAATATTATATGATAGCAGCAGGAAATTCTTTGTCCTTGAATCAAGGTATTCAGGAAGAACAGGTTGTTCCGGCTAGATACCGTCAAGAATTCTTGACTATTGCATGGGAACAGATTCATGTTAGAAGTATTTTTCCTTTCCAATATTTTTCTATTGGGGGTTCTCTCATTCCTTTTATTGAGCACAATGATGCGAATCGGGCTTTAATGAGTTCTAATATGCAGCGCCAAGCAGTTCCGCTTTCTCGGTCCGAGAAATGCATTGTTGGAACTGGATTGGAACGCCAAACAGCTCTAGATTCGAGGGTTTCCATTATAGCCGAACGCGAGGGAAAGATCATTTCTACTGATAGTCATAAGATACTTTTATCAAGTAGTGGGAAGACTATAAGTATTCCTTTAGTTAACCACCGTCGCTCTAACAAAAATACTTGTATGCACCAAAAACCCCGGGTTCCACGGGGTAAATCCATTAAAAAAGGACAAATTTTAGCAGAAGGAGCTGCTACAATTGGGGGCGAACTTGCTTTAGGAAAAAACGTATTAGTAGCTTATATGCCATGGGAAGGTTACAATTTTGAAGACGCAGTACTAATTAGCGAACGTTTGGTATATGAAGATATTTATACCTCTTTTCACATCCGGAAATATGAAATTCAGACGGATACGACAAGCCAGGGCTCCGCTGAAAAAATCACTAAAGAAATACCAGCATCTAGAAGAACATTTACTCCGCAATTTGGACAGAAATGGAGTTGTTAGGTTGGGATCCTGGGTAGAAACTGGTGATATTTTAGTAGGTAAATTAACGCCTCAGATAGCGAGCGAATCATCTTATATCGCGGAAGCTGGATTATTACGGGCCATATTTGGCCTTGAGGTTTCCACTTCAAAAGAAACTTCTCTGAAATTACCTATAGGTGGAAGAGGGCGCGTTATCGATGTGAAATGGATCCAAAGGGACCCGCTCGACATAATGGTTCGTGTATATATTTTACAGAAACGTGAAATCAAAGTTGGGGATAAAGTAGCCGGAAGACATGGGAATAAAGGGATCATTTCCAAAATTTTGCCTAGGCAAGATATGCCCTATTTGCAAGATGGAACACCCGTTGATATGGTCTTCAATCCCTTAGGAGTACCCTCCCGAATGAATGTGGGACAAATATTTGAAAGCTCGCTCGGATTAGCGGGGGATCTGCTAAAGAAACATTATAGAATAGCACCCTTTGATGAGAGATATGAGCAAGAGGCTTCAAGAAAACTTGTGTTTTCAGAATTATATGAAGCCAGTAAAGAAACAAAAAATCCATGGGTATTTGAACCCGAGTACCCGGGAAAAAGCAGAATATTTGATGGAAGAACAGGCGACCCCTTTGAGCAACCTGTTCTAATAGGGAAGTCCTATATCTTAAAATTAATTCATCAAGTTGATGAGAAAATTCATGGGCGTTCTACTGGGCCCTACTCACTTGTTACACAACAACCGGTTAGAGGAAGAGCCAAGCAAGGGGGACAACGAGTAGGAGAAATGGAAGTTTGGGCTTTAGAAGGATTTGGTGTTGCTCATATTTTACAAGAGATACTTACTTATAAATCTGACCATCTTATAGCTCGCCAAGAAATACTTAATGCTACGATCTGGGGAAAAAGAATACCTAATCATGAGGATCCTCCAGAATCTTTTCGAGTGCTCGTTCGAGAACTACGATCTTTGGCTCTAGAACTGAATCATTTCCTTGTATCTGAAAAGAACTTCCAGGTTAATAGGGAGGAAGTTTGATCGGAATAAATATAAATTCTTTTCTTATTTCTATTTTATGATTGACCAATATAAACATCAACAACTTCAAATTGGACTCGTTTCCCCTCAACAAATAAAGGCTTGGGCTAACAAAAACCTACCTAATGGAGAAGTCGTTGGCGAAGTCACAAGGCCCTCTACTTTTCATTATAAAACCGATAAACCAGAAAAAGATGGATTGTTTTGCGAAAGAATCTTTGGACCCATAAAAAGCGGGATTTGCGCTTGTGGCAATTCTCGAGCGAGCGGAGCTGAAAACGAAGACGAAAGATTTTGCCAAAAATGCGGGGTCGAATTTGTGGATTCTCGGATACGAAGATATCAAATGGGATACATCAAACTCGCATGTCCCGTGACTCATGTGTGGTATTTGAAAGGTCTTCCTAGTTATATCGCGAATCTTTTAGATAAACCTCTTAAGAAGTTGGAGGGCCTAGTATACGGCGATTTCTCTTTTGCTAGGCCCAGCACTAAAAAACCCACTTTTTTACGATTACGAGGTTTATTCGAAGAGGAAATTGCATCCTGTAACCACAGCATTTCTCCCTTTTTTTCTACCCCAGGCTTTGCAACATTTCGAAATCGGGAAATTGCGACAGGAGCAGGTGCTATTAGAGAACAATTAGCAGATTTGGATTTGCGAATTATTATAGAGAATTCTTTGGTCGAATGGAAGGAATTAGAAGACGAGGGGTATAGTGGAGATGAGTGGGAAGATAGAAAAAGACGAATAAGAAAAGTTTTTTTGATTAGACGCATGCAATTGGCGAAACATTTTATTCAAACAAATGTAGAACCAGAATGGATGGTTTTGTGCTTATTACCGGTTCTTCCTCCCGAATTGAGACCTATTGTTTATAGGTCTGGAGATAAAGTAGTGACTTCAGACATTAATGAACTTTATAAGAGAGTTATCCGTCGGAACAACAATCTTGCCTATCTATTAAAAAGAAGTGAATTAGCGCCAGCAGATTTAGTAATGTGCCAGGAAAAATTGGTACAAGAAGCCGTGGATACACTTCTTGATAGTGGGTCCCGCGGGCAACCGACGAGGGATGGTCACAATAAAGTATACAAATCACTTTCAGATGTAATTGAAGGTAAAGAGGGAAGGTTTCGCGAGACTCTGCTTGGGAAACGGGTCGATTACTCGGGGCGTTCTGTCATTGTTGTGGGTCCTTCGCTTTCATTACATCAATGTGGATTACCTCTAGAGATAGCAATAAAGCTTTTTCAGCTATTTGTAATTCGCGATTTAATCACGAAACGCGCCACTTCTAATGTAAGGATTGCTAAAAGGAAAATTTGGGAAAAAGAACCCATTGTATGGGAAATACTTCAAGAAGTTATGCGGGGACATCCTGTACTGTTAAATAGAGCACCTACCCTGCATAGATTAGGCATACAGGCCTTTCAACCCACTTTAGTAGAGGGGCGTACTATTTCTTTACACCCATTAGTGTGTAAGGGTTTCAATGCGGACTTTGATGGAGATCAAATGGCTGTTCATCTACCTTTATCCTTGGAAGCTCAGGCAGAAGCCCGTTTACTTATGTTTTCTCATATGAATCTCTTATCTCCCGCTATTGGGGATCCTATTTGCGTACCAACCCAAGACATGCTTATCGGGCTTTATGTATTAACGATTGGAAAGCGTCGAGGTATTTGTGCAAATAGATATAATAGTTGCAGAAACTACCCAAATCTAAAAGTAAATTACAATAATAATAATAATTTTAAATATAGGAAAGATAAAGAACCCCATTTTTCTAGTTCTTATGATGCACTGGGAGCTTATAGACAAAAACTAATCAGTTTAGATAGTCCCTTGTGGCTACGATGGAACCTGGATCAACGCGTCATTGGGTCAAGAGAAGTTCCGATTGAAGTTCAATATGAATCTTTGGGGACTTATCATGAGATTTATGCCCACTATCTAATAATGGGAAATAGAAAAAAAGAAATTCGTTCGATATACATTCGAACCACTCTTGGTCATATTTCTTTTTATAGAGAAATAGAGGAAGCCATACAAGGATTTAGTCAGGCCTATTCATACACTACCTAAACAAGAAAGTTAGATTCGGCGATGCCCCTCCCCTTTCGGGGGGCATTCCGATTTCCCTAGTATCATCATTATTTGCCACGCGAATCCAGATTGAGATTGAGGCAATTAAGTTAATTAAATTTTCGAATCACTGACTCAGGCCCATTGTCGAATCCTACTCAGCAATTGTCGAATCCTACTCAGCCGAAAAGGGGGTACTTATGTATGGCGGAACGGGCCAATCTGGTCTTTCATAATAAAGAGATAGACGGAACTGGTATGAAACGACTTATTAGCAGATTAATAGATCATTTTGGAATGGGATATACATCCCATATACTGGATCAACTAAAGACTCTGGGCTTCCATCAAGCCACTACTACATCGATTTCGTTAGGAATCGAGGATCTTTTAACAATACCCTCTAAGGGATGGTTAGTCCAAGACGCGGAACAACAGAGTTTTCTTTTGGAGAAACACTATTATTATGGGGCTGTACACGCGGTAGAAAAATTACGCCAATCTGTTGAGATATGGTATGCGACAAGTGAATATTTGAAACAAGAAATGAATTCAAATTTTCGGATAACGGATCCTTCTAATCCAGTCTATCTAATGTCTTTTTCAGGAGCCAGAGGAAATGCATCTCAAGTACACCAATTAGTAGGTATGAGAGGATTAATGTCGGACCCTCAAGGACAAATGATTGATTTACCTATTCAAAGCAATTTACGCGAGGGACTTTCTTTGACAGAATATATAATTTCCTGCTATGGAGCCCGCAAAGGGGTTGTAGATACTGCTGTGCGAACAGCAGATGCTGGATATCTTACACGTAGACTTGTTGAAGTAGTTCAACATATTATTGTGCGTAGAAGAGATTGTGGTACTATCCGAGGTATTTCTGTAAGTCCTCAAAATGGGATGACGGAAAAACTTTTTGTCCAAACACTAATTGGTCGTGTATTAGCAGACGATATATATATCGGTTCACGATGCATTGCCGCGCGAAATCAAGATATTGGAATTGGATTAGTCAATCGATTCATAACTGCCTTTCGAGCACAACCATTTCGAGCACAACCAATATATATTAGAACCCCCTTTACTTGCCGAAGCACTTCTTGGATCTGTCAATTATGCTATGGCCGGAGTCCTACTCATAGTGATCTGGTCGAATTGGGAGAAGCCGTAGGTATTATTGCAGGTCAATCAATTGGGGAGCCAGGGACTCAACTAACATTAAGAACTTTTCATACTGGCGGAGTATTCACAGGGGGTACTGCCGACCTTGTACGATCCCCTTCGAATGGAAAAATAAAATTCAATGAGAATTTGGTTCACCCCACACGTACCCGTCATGGGCAGCCTGCTTTTCTATGTTATATAGACTTGCATGTAACTATTCAGAGTCAAGATATTCTATATAGTGTGAATATTCCCTCAAAAAGCTTGATTCTAGTGCAAAATGATCAATATGTAAAATCCGAACAAGTAATTGCGGAGATTCGTGCCGGAACGTCCACTTTACATTTTAAAGAAAGGGTACAAAAGCATATTTATTCTGAATCAGACGGCGAAATGCACTGGAGTACTGATGTTTACCATGCGCCCGAATATCAATATGGTAATCTTCGCCGATTACCAAAAACAAGCCATTTATGGATATTGTCAGTAAGTATGTGCAGATCCAGTATAGCGTCTTTTTCACTCCACAAGGATCAAGATCAAATGAATACTTATGGTAAAAAAGATAGGGAAATTCTTGATTATTCAACGTCGGATCGAATCATGTCCAATGGCCATTGGAATTTTATCTATCCTTCTATTTTTCAAGATAATTCAGATTTGTTGGCGAAAAAGCGAAGAAATAGGTTCGTCATTCCATTACAATATCATCAAGAACAAGAGAAAGAACTAATATCCTGTTTTGGGATTTCGATTGAAATCCCCCTTATGGGTGTTTTACGTAGAAATACTATTTTTGCTTATTTTGACGATCCCCGATACAGAAAAGATAAAAAGGGTTCAGGAATTGTTAAATTTAGATATAGGACCCTAGAAGAAGAATATAGGACTCGAGCGGAAGACTCAGAAGAGGAATATGAGACCCTAGAAGACGAATACAGGACCCGAGAGGACGAATATGAATATGAAACCCTAGAAGAATCTAAATATGGAATCCTAGAAGACGAATACGAATATGAAACCCTAGAAGACGAATATGGGAGCCCAGAAAACGAATATGGGAACCCAGAGAACGAATATAGGACTTTAGAGAAAGACTCAGAAGAGGAATATGGGAGCCCAGAGAGCAAATATAGGACCCAAGAGGACGAATATGGAACTCTAGAGGAAGACTCAGAAGACGAATATGGCAGCCCCGGGGAAAGCGCAGAGGAAAAATATGGTACTTTAGAGGAAGACTCAGAAGAAGATTCAGAGGACGAATACGAGAGCCCAGAGGAAGATTCCATCTTAAAAAAAGAGGGTTTGATTGAGCATCGAGGAACAAAAGAATTTAGTCTAAAATACCAAAAAGAAGTAGATCGGTTTTTTTTCATTCTTCAAGAACTTCATATCTTGCCGAGATCTTCATCCCTAAAGATACTTGACAATAGTATTATTGGAGTGAATACACAACTCACAAAAAATACAAGAAGTCGACTAGGCGGACTGGTCCGAGTGAAGAGAAAAAAAAGCCATACGGAACTCAAAATATTTTCCGGAGATATTCATTTTCCTGAAGAGGCGGATAAGATATTAGGTGGCTGTTTGATACCGCCAGAAAGACAAAAAAAAGATTCTAAGGAATCAAAAAAAAGGAAAAATTGGGTCTATGTTCAACGGAAAAAAATTCTCAAGAGCAAGGAAAAGTATTTTGTTTCCGTTCGCCCTACAGTGGCATATGAAATGGACGAAGGAAGAAATTTAGCAACACTTTTCCCGCAGGATCTCTTGCAAGAAGAAAATAATCTCCAAATTCGACTTGTCAATTTTATTTCTCATGAAAATAGCAAGTTAACTCAAAGAATTTATCACACAAATAGTCAATTTGTTAGAACTTGCTTAGTAGTGAATTGGGAACAAGAAGAAAAAGAAAAGGCTGGTGCTTCCCTTGTTGAGGTAAGAGCAAATGATCTTATTCGCGATTTCCTAAGAATTGAGTTAGTCAAGTCCACTATTTCGTATACACGAAAAAGGTATGGTAGGACAAG
Source organism: Triticum urartu (assembly GCF_056163025.1). Lineage (NCBI taxonomy): Eukaryota > Viridiplantae > Streptophyta > Magnoliopsida > Poales > Poaceae > Triticum > Triticum urartu. The sequence goes on along the minus strand of NW_028260127.1, from coordinate 4,351 downwards.
TGCAGGACCGATTCCCCATAATAGGTTAGATCGCGCCAATATCAATTCTTTTTATTCCAAGGCGAAGATTGAATCACTTAGCCAACATCCAGAAGCTATTGGCACTTTGTTGAATCGAAATAAAGAATACCACTCTTTGATGATTTTGTCGGCATCCAACTGTTCTCGAATTGGTTTATTCAAGAATTCAAAACATCCCAATGCGATAAAAGAATGGAATCCTAGAATTCCTATTCGAGAAATTTTTGGGCCCTTAGGCGCTATTGTAGCTAGTATATCGCATTTTTCTTCATCTTACTATTTACTAACGCATAATAAAATCCTGTTAAAAAAATATTTGTTCGTTGACAATTTAAAACAAACCTTCCAAGTACTTCAAGAACTTAAATACTCTTTAATAGATGAAAATAAAAGGATTTCTAATTTCGATAGTAACATAATGTTGGATCCATTCCTTTTGAATTGTCACTTTGTCCATCATGATTCTTGGGAAGAGACATTGGCAATAATTCACCTTGGACAATTTATTTGTGAAAATGTATGTCTATTTAAATCGCACATAAAAAAATCCGGTCAAATTTTCATTGTAAATATGAATTCCTTTGTTATAAGAGCAGCTAAACCTTATTTGGCCACTACAGGAGCAACTGTTAATGGTCATTATGGAGAAATCCTTTACAAGGGAGATAGGTTAGTTACGTTTATATATGAAAAATCGAGATCTAGTGACATAACGCAAGGTCTTCCAAAAGTGGAACAAATCTTTGAAGCGCGTTCAATTGATTCATTATCCCCGAATCTCGAAAGGAGAATTGAGGATTGGAATGAGCGTATACCAAGAATTCTTGGGGTCCCTTGGGGATTCTTGATTGGAGCTGAGCTAACCATAGCCCAAAGTCGTATCTCTTTGGTTAATAAAATCCAAAAGGTTTATCGATCCCAAGGGGTACAGATCCATAATAGACATATAGAGATTATTATACGCCAAGTAACATCAAAAGTGCGGGTTTCCGAAGATGGAATGTCTAATGTTTTTTCGCCTGGGGAATTAATCGGACTATTGCGAGCGGAACGAGCAGGACGAGCTTTGGATGAATCGATCTATTATCGGGCAATCTTATTGGGAATAACAAGGGCTTCCCTGAATACCCAAAGTTTCATATCTGAAGCAAGTTTTCAAGAAACTGCTCGAGTTTTAGCAAAAGCTGCCCTACGAGGTCGCATTGATTGGTTGAAAGGCTTGAAAGAAAACGTAGTTCTGGGGGGGATTATACCTGTTGGTACCGGATTCCAAAAATTTGTGCATCGTTCCCCACAAGACAAGAACCTTTATTTCGAAATAAAAAAAAAAAATCTATTCGCGTCGGAAATGAGAGATTTTTTGTTTCTCCATACAGAATTAGTTTCTTCAGATTCTGACGTAACAAACAATTTTTATGAGACATAAGAACCCCCATAAAAATATTTTTTACTTTACTAGACTTTTGAACTTAGAACACTAACAGGTCAAATTTTAGATTTTTAAGATTTTTATTTTAATAAGTAAAACAAGTCAGTTAATTCATTAAGGTGGTTATGTTTATACCATGTATCAATGGCCAACTCTTATCTTAGTACAAGGTTCTCTCGGAACAATTATTATTTATTTCAAGCTATTTCGGATCTTTCTTAATCTTCAAAAAGAACTAAATTCCGTAATGGAATGGTAGGATTAAAAAAAAGGAAGTGTGGAAAAAATGACAAGAAGATATTGGAACATTAATTTGAAAGAGATGATAGAAGCAGGAGTTCATTTTGGTCATGGTATTAAGAAATGGAATCCTAAAATGGCCCCTTACATTTCGGCAAAGCGTAAAGGTACTCATATTATAAATCTCGCTAGAACGGCTCGTTTTTTATCAGAAGCTTGTGATTTAGTTTTTGATGCAGCAAGTCAGGGAAAAAGTTTCTTAATTGTTGGTACCAAAAAAAGAGCAACAGATTTAGTAGCATCAGCTGCAATAAGGGCTCGTTGTCATTATGTTAATAAAAAGTGGTTCAGTGGTATGTTAACGAATTGGTCGATTACGAAAACTAGACTTTCTCAATTTAGAGACTTAAGAGCAGAAGAAAAAATGGGAAAATTCCACCATCTCCCAAAAAGAGATGTGGCAATCTTGAAGAGAAAATTATCTACTTTGCAAAGGTATCTCGGCGGGATCAAATATATGACGAGATTGCCAGACATTGTGATCGTCCTTGATCAGCAAAAAGAGTATATAGCTCTTCGGGAATGTGCCATTTTGGGGATTCCTACTATTTCTTTAGTCGATACAAATTGTGACCCGGATCTCGCGAATATATCGATTCCAGCCAACGATGACACTATGACTTCAATTCGATTGATTCTTAACAAATTAGTATTTTCAATTTGTGAGGGCCGTTCTCTCTATATAAGAAATCGTTGATTAAGAATATATAGTGAATTCTTGGGCAACTGCGTAAATTTATGGAATCACTTACTTTACTATATCTTTTTTTTTGCATAGAATTTTTTTTGCATAGAAAAAAGAAGGGGAATATTGATATATATTAGAGGGTATTGATATATATTATGATCTGATGTGCTTTCTTGGTATCCTAAATATAAGATTAATACTTCAAGTTGCTGAGTTGAGAAAGAGATGGTTGAATCAAAAGAATTCCTTTTTGAAGTTCAATTTTTATCAGAGGACAATATGAATATTATACCTTGTTCCATTAAAACACTCAAGGGGTTATACGATATATCGGGTGTAGAAGTAGGCCAACACTTCTATTGGCAAATAGGAGGTTTCCAAATTCATGCCCAAGTACTCATCACTTCTTGGGTCGTAATTACTATCTTGCTAGGTTCAGTTGTCATAGCTGTTCGGAATCCACAAACCATCCCGACCGACGGTCAGAATTTTTTTGAATATGTCCTTGAGTTTATTCGAGACTTGAGCAAAACTCAGATTGGAGAAGAATATGGTCCCTGGGTTCCCTTTATTGGAACTATGTTCCTTTTTATTTTTGTTTCGAATTGGTCGGGTGCTCTTTTACCTTGGAAAATTATAGAGTTACCCCATGGGGAATTAGCAGCGCCCACGAATGATATAAATACTACTGTTGCTTTAGCTTTACTCACGTCAGCGGCATATTTTTATGCTGGTCTTAGCAAAAAAGGATTGAGCTATTTCGAGAAATATATTAAACCAACTCCAATCCTTTTACCAATTAACATCCTAGAAGATTTCACAAAACCATTATCGCTTAGCTTTCGACTTTTCGGGAATATATTGGCGGATGAATTAGTCGTTGTTGTTCTTGTTTCTTTAGTCCCCTTAGTAATCCCTATACCGGTCATGTTTCTTGGATTATTTACAAGCGGTATTCAAGCTCTTATTTTTGCAACATTAGCCGCAGCCTATATAGGTGAATCCATGGAGGGTCATCATTGAATTGACTCTTTTTGGAAATAGTATTTTTTTTTTTTGCAGCTTAGCTCAATTCATGCATGGTTCCAGATAATCTGCTTGGTTGCAAAAAAATAGTTAGAAATGCGTATGAATATATAGCCTAGAGTTGTAGGAGAGAGAATAGAATAGACTATATTATGGAATTTTCAAAGTATATATGCATTAAGGAGGGTGGAGTCAGGCTAGATCTATACTATAATATCCTTAATGTCTATAAGTGGAGTCCTCTTTTATGCAGGTTTCCACTTTAAGCAATGATTTTAGAATCCGATTCAATAGAAAATGAGAAAATATGCAAACAAAATAGAAGAAACAAATGTATATATATAGGATATTATATTATATATTCCTAGGTTAGATTCATTATCTAATCCGATATATGGATATGGAATTCCCTTCTATGTAGTTCGGACAATTCACATTATCATTTCAATTTGATTTCAATTTGTACTTTTTAGTTACTTTACTTCTCCCCAATAGAGCTTAGAAGTAAGAATTTATTGGTTGATTGTATCCTTAACCATTTCTTTTTTTTGACACGAGGAACTACTCACCATGAATCCACTAATTGCTGCTGCTTCTGTTATTGCTGCTGGATTGGCCGTAGGGCTTGCTTCTATTGGACCTGGAGTTGGTCAAGGTACTGCTGCAGGACAAGCTGTAGAAGGTATTGCGAGACAGCCAGAAGCAGAAGGTAAAATACGAGGTACTTTATTGCTTAGTCTAGCTTTTATGGAAGCTTTAACAATTTATGGACTAGTTGTGGCACTAGCGCTTTTATTTGCGAACCCTTTTGTTTAATCTTAAAAAAAAAATTCTTTCGATTTCGATTAGATACTTTTTTCTTTTTTTAGTAAATTGGTATTTGCTTC
>NW_028260126.1:15000-27680 GCF_056163025.1 Triticum urartu | reverse complement strand
TTGAATACAAGGAACTCTCTTTAGTGCTACTGTAATTTTGAAAATGAACACGCAAATACCCATCAAATGTAAGTAAATATATCCGAAACATATAAAAGGCAGTTAATCCTGCAGTAAAGGAGGCTATTATTCCAAAAAAGGGCGAATACAACCAACTATTACTAAGGATTTCATCTTTGGACCAGAAGCAAGCAAGAGGTGGAATACCACAAAGAGAAAGTGTACCCCATAAAAAAGTAGTTCTTGTGATTGGAATGTATTTTCTTAAACCGCCCATAAGAACCATATTTTGACTTTTATCTGGTGAATATCCAACAAGAGGTTCCATTGAATGAATAACGGATCCGGATCCCAAGAACAATAAAGCTTTTGAATAAGCATGAGTGATCAAATGGAATAAAGCAGCTTGATAAGAACCTATACCTAGAGCTAACATCATATAACCCAATTGAGACATTGTAGAATAGGCTAAGCTTCTTTTAATATCTCTCTGAGCAAGAGCTAAAGTAGCTCCTAAGAATAGTGTTATTGTACCTACTAAAGAAATAAAACTCATTATCAAAGGTAAAGATATGAAAAGAGGAAGAAGTCGAGCTAGAAGAAAAATTCCCGCAGCAACCATAGTTGCTGCGTGTATAAGAGCCGAAATAGGAGTGGGCCCTTCCATAGCATCGGGTAACCATACGTGAAGAGGGAATTGTGCGGATTTCGCAACTGCACCAAGGAATAATAAAAAAGCACACAAAGTAGTAAGTAAAGAGTTAATTCCATTATTAGGAATCCAGTTATTAGCTATTTTGAACAAATCCCTAAACTCTAAACTACCTGTTATCCAAAAAAAACCTAAAATTCCTAATAATAGACCAAAATCCCCTACACGATTAGTTACAAAAGCTTTTTGACAAGCACTCGCTGCGATTGGTCGTGTAAACCAAAAGCCTATCAATAAATAAGAACACATTCCCACGAGTTCCCAAAAAAAATAAATTTGTATCAAATTGGAGCTAGTAACCAATCCCAACATGGAAGTATTGAAAAAACTTATATAAACAAAAAATCTCAAATATCCTTCATCGTGAGACATATAACCATCACTATAAATAAGAACCAGGATTCCTACAGTAGTAATTAGTATTAACATAATAGAAGTAAGTGGGTCAATCAAGTATCCAAATTCTAAAGAAAAATCATTATTGACGGTCCAAGACCATAGATATTGATAGATCGAACTTCCATTTATTTGTTGAATAGACAGTTGAACTGAGAATACCATAGCTATACTTAAGAGTAAAACACTAGGAAAAGCCCATATGCGACGAAGATTTTTTGTTGCTGTCGGAATAAGAATAAGGCCAAATCCCATTGACATAATAACTGGAAGTGGGAGAAGAGGGATTACCCATGCATATTGATATGTATGTTCCATAAGAAAAGAAATTGCAATTTTTACTTCAATTTTTACTTCAATTTTTCTATAAAATTGTTTCCGATTCACCAAACCAATTCTTATCTCTTTCTGAAAGAATAAATAAAAAGAATAAGAAAAAATACTGAAATTCTTAATTTTTCCAAAATTTATCTCATTGAAATAATTAAAAATTAAGAATGGGTTTAGTTGGTTAAATTAAAAAAGTTAATAAAATAACTAGGTAACGAAGTTATTTTATTAACTAAATAAAGATATTTATAAAAATAAAAAAAAAAAAGTGGAATCATTTTACTTTCTATTCATAATTCATTTTTATATTTCTTTAAAACAAAGATGAAACAGCTCTCTTGTTCCATAATTAACTGATTGAGTGAATTCCAATGAAAACCTATGTTTATAAGAAATTATCGAATAGTCCTTACTTCATATAGAACTAAAATTCTAATGACTATAAATTACCTAAGTTTTAGAATGTCTTGTTTAAGAGACTCAGTATTTTTTGTTTTGATTGGAATTCCTTTCCTTTATGGAATACCATTCTGAACTTAATTAACTATTTTCATTTTCCCTTCTTTTTATCCCCCCGTCTTATCTTATATGGGGGATAGGCTTCCATACCATATATCTATATATGGAGTATACTTGATATATAAATAGATATAAATAGATTTAAATGAGAAACCCTTCTATATATTCTATATTATTAAAAAAAAAGTATAAAATATATAAAGAAAAAATGTTAAAAAATTCTTGTTGTCTTATCCGCATTAGACAAAATGAAGTAAAAAATAATTCAAAATTTAAGTATCTTTCAGTATCTAAGTATAAATACTAATAAAAAGAAGAAAGAAGGATTGATTTGCAGCAATAGATGTCTTTCACATACAACTAGAAAAAAGTAATTTCCTTTTTGAATGGCAGTTCCAAAAAAACGTACTTCAATGTCAAAAAAGCGTATTCGTAAAAATATTTGGAAGAAAAAGACTTATTTTTCCATAGTACAATCTTATTCTTTAGTAAAATCAAGATCATTTTCGAGCGGTAATGAGCATCCAAAACCAAAGGGTTTTTCTGGGCAACAAACAAATAATAAGATTTTGGAATAATATGAATTGACTTATCAAAAAAGAATTCCAATTATTTAATAATTTGGATTCTTCTTTGAATGTACTTTTATGTGTCGAATTACTCGGTACAATATTCTTAGAACAAAAAACCCCTCTTATCTTATATATACAAGAAAAAAAAAGTTTTGTTTGGTATACTGTGTGCTAAGTATTCTTTTCCTATCAATGAACTTTTCATAATTTTCCTAATAGAATCCTCATATTCTATTAGGAAAATTATGAAAAGTGGAGTATTCTTACAATAGGACTTACAACTTCCACCTATCTTCTCCAAAATCATAAGGTTAGTAAATCTTATTAATAAGAGCATAAAGACTTTCATTCTAGAAATTTTTAAAAAATCCAAAAAGCCTTTTCTATTTATCCATTTTATTTTAATTTCATCATTAAATAGAAACCCTTTTGGATTTTTTTCATTGTATTGAAAGAATTTTCAAAATGTAAAGGGGAAATTAATTAGAAAAAATTAGTTCTATAATTGCAAGTTAGAAAAAAGAAGTTCCAACTCTTTCAAGCAGTGTTTGTGTTTCTATTGGGCAAAGCAAGAGTTTATTGTAAAAAAAAAAAATGGAAACGATACTACCAAACGAAGTCTATTTTAATGAAAACTCTAATGTTCCTAAATTTTATGGACTTTCCCAATATCGACGATTCCCAAGATAATAGCTATTATTCTTTTAAGTTACCTATTATTTGAAGTTAGCCGCCATGGTGAAATTGGTAGACACGCTGCTCTTAGGAAGCAGTGCTCAAGCATCTCGGTTCGAATCCGAGTGGCGGCATTCTTGAAAAAGAATACAATAGATTAGAAATCAATTCGAAATTTACAATTTTGTAATGGGACCTTCCCCTTATGCTATTTGCAACTTTAGAACATATACTAACTCATATCTCTTTCTCAACGATTTCAATTGTGATTACGATTCATTTTATAACCTTATTAGTTCGTGAACTTGGAGGATTACGCGATTCGTCAGAAAAAGGAATGATAGTTACTTTTTTCTCTATAACAGGATTCTTAGTTTCTCGTTGGGCTTCCTCGGGACATTTTCCATTAAGTAATTTATATGAGTCATTGATCTTCCTTTCATGGGCCCTGTATATTCTTCATACCATTCCTAAAATACAGAACTCTAAAAATGATTTAAGCACAATAACTACGCCAAGTACTATTTTAACGCAAGGCTTTGCCACATCGGGTCTTTTAACTGAAATGCATCAATCCACGATACTAGTACCTGCTCTACAATCTCAGTGGTTAATGATGCATGTCAGTATGATGTTATTAAGCTATGCAACTCTTTTGTGCGGATCCTTATTATCTGCCGCTATTCTAATCATTAGATTTCGAAATAATTTCCATTTCTTTTCTAAAAAGAAAAAAAATGTTTTAAATAAAACATTTTTCTTTAGTGATATTAAATATTTTTATGCAAAAAGAAGTGCTTTAAAAAGAACCTCTGTCCCTTCATTTCCAAATTATTACAAATATCAATTAACGGAGCGTTTGGATTCTTGGAGTTATCGTGTCATTAGCCTAGGATTTACCCTTTTAACCGTAGGTATTCTTTGTGGAGCAGTATGGGCTAATGAGGCCTGGGGATCCTATTGGAATTGGGATCCTAAGGAAACTTGGGCATTTATTACTTGGACCATATTCGCAATTTATTTACATAGTAGAACAAATCCAAATTGGAAGGGTACGAATTCTGCACTTATAGCTTTGATAGGATTTCTTATAATTTGGATTTGTTATTTTGGTATAAATCTATTAGGAATAGGCTTACATAGTTATGGTTCGTTTACATTAACACCTAAATGATTACATAAAATAAAACCTTCATGAAATGAAGGTTTTTACTTTTATGTTTTATTTGAGAACCCCTTGAACGCCTTATCAAAGGGTTCTCAAAAATTCGAGATAGATCTAATTATACTTTTTTACTTATTTCTGCATTATATACTTTTTTACTTATTTCTGCATTAATAGAGCAGACGAGTAAAAAAAAGCAAACCTATTTAGGATAATAATTGGATAAGAGAGCCTCTACCCTGTCAACGGATAGGGAGAGAACAAAATCTGGATAAATACCAATTCCTATTACTGGTAAAAAGATACAGATTAAAATAAAGAGTTCTCGTGGTCCAGAATCCACAAAATTTGCGTTTGGAACATTAAATAGCTTGTATCCATAGAACATCTGGCGTAACATAGATAATAAATAAATAGGAGTTAATATCATTCCAATTGCCATTACAAAAGTAATTAGTGTTTTTGGCATTAACAGAAATTTTGGACTAGTAATTAGTCCAAAAAATACTACTAATTCTGCGACAAAACCACTCATTCCTGGTAAGGCAAGAGAAGCCATTGAAAAGCTACTAAACATGGTAAAAATTTTAGGCATTGGGATAGATATTCCCCCCAGTTCTTCGAGATAAACAAGACGCATTCTATCAGAAGCGGTTCCTGCCAAGAAAAAAAGTGTAGCACCAATAAATCCATGGGATAATATTTGTAAAATAGCTCCATTGAGTCCAATGTTGGTTATGGAACCAATTCCTATAATTATGAAACCCATGTGAGATACAGAGGAATAAGCTATTCTTTTTTTGAAATTTCGTTGACCAAGAGAAGTTGAAGCTGCATAGATTATTTGGATCGCTCCTATTATTACTAACCAGGGCGAAAATAGATAATGAGCATGAGGTAACAATTCCATGTTGATCCGAATCAATCCATATGCTCCCATCTTTAATAATATTCCCGCTAAAAGCATACATGTACTATAATGTGCTTCCCCATGGGTATCTGGTAACCACGTATGTAGGGGTATAATCGGCAATTTGACAGCATAAGCAATAAGGAAGCCAAAATATAAAAGTATTTCCAAGGTTGCAGGGTATGATTGATTAATTAATCTTTCCAAATCTAATCCTGGTTCGTTGGAACCATATAAGCCCATACCCAGAACTCCGATTAAGAAAAAAATGGAACCGCCTGCAGTATACAAAATAAACTTTGTAGCTGAATATAGACGCCTCTTCCCCCCCCACATGGATAAAAGTAAGTAAACAGGAATTAATTCTAACTCCCACATGATAAAAAAAAGTAAAAGGTCTCGCGAAGAAAATAATCCTATTTGACCACTATACATTGCGAGCATCAGGAAATAGAATAATCGCGAATTCCGTGTAATTGGCCAAGCTGCTAAAGTAGCTAAAGTAGTGATAAATCCTGTCAATAAAATAGATCCTAATGAAAGTCCATCGATTCCCAATCTCCAGTGGAAATCGAAGACATCTATCCATTTATAATCCTCCTTTAATTGGATTAAGGGATCCTCCAGTTGGAAATGATAACAGAACGCATAAGTCATTAGAAGGAATTCTAATAAACAAATAGATATAGTATACCACCTAACGACTTTGTTTCCCTTATGAGGTAAAAAGAAAATTAATGAACCTGCAAATATCGGCAAAACAACAAGTATTGTTAACCAAGGAAAATAACTCATGATAAAGTGATAAAGACAAGATACGTTTTGACCAGAAAAGCCCGTGCTCGATTATTTCGAGCACAGGCTTCTTCGGTAAAGAGGAATCAGACGATTCGAGTGAAGTTTTTTGTAACGTATCAATAAGATAGAGCCATGCTACGTGTTGTTTCAGGCCCTAAATAAACGCGGACACTTAAAAAATCTGTCGGGCAGGCAGATTCACATCTCTTACAACCCACACAATCTTCGGTTCTCGGCGCGGAAGCAATTTGCTTGGCTTTACATCCATCCCAGGGTATCATTTCTAATACATCTGTTGGACAAGCTCGTACACATTGAGTGCATCCTATACATGTATCGTAAATTTTTACGGAATGTGACATTGGATCTATAAATTTTTCTTTTCAACATAAAATTTTTCGATCTGGTAAAAATGAAATTAGTACTATAATGAGTCATATGTATTGTAGACACCAGACGAAGCAATGGTTTATCCAAACTTCAAAAAAAAAAATCTATTTTTTAATCTGTTTGTGAGAAAGCGTGAAGAGAGCCAAGAGACTTTAATTTTGGATTTCAACAATAAATAAGAAATAAGAAAGAATTTTACGAATTGTACAGACGAATTCGAATTAGCCAATAAATTGGCTATCGTCTTTTCAATATAAATTATTGCAATATTCAAATTGCAATATCAATGAATTACAAATACAAAAATTCATTTAAGTGAAAAAGAATACTATGCAATAATCTACTAAAAAAAATGGATATTCTCAAATAATACTAAGAAAATAGTATTGATTTCTATTTATTTTAATATGTGCGCCTTTGTTTAGAGGATTCTATGTCTAATTATTCAAAAGTCTAATTATTCAATAAATTAGATTGATTGATACGAGTGGATTTCCTATTACGATGGATGGAAGAAAGAATGGATAGTCCAATAGCGGCTTCAGCAGCTGCAAGGGCTATAACAAAAATTGCGAAAATATCTCCTTTTAATTGGCGACTATCAAATAGATCAGAAAATGTTACGAGATTTAGATTAATTGAATTCAGTATAAGTTCAAGACATATTAGAGCTCTAACCATGTTTCGGCTTGTGATCAATCCATAGATACCAATCGAAAATAAATAGACACTCAAAAAAAGTACATGCTCAAACATCATTAACTAACTCCTTATCAATCTCGATTCATTTCAATATGAGGGCAAGAATTGAACCGATTCAATTAATTACAATAGAACAATTACACAACAAAAGAAAAAAAAAAAAAAAAAAAAGGAGGTATTTGTTGGCAGTAGATGGATTTTACTAAATCAAAATTGTGATTCTTTAGTTATTTATTTTAGATTTGCAATTCTTATAATTTGTACTTTTTCTAAGTTTTCTTATTGCCGAGCCATAGTAATTGCACCTATTAAAGAAACTAGAAGAATTATGGAAATGAGTTCAAACGGAAGATAAAAATCGGTTGCTAAATGAATTCCAATTTGTTGAACATTATTTATGAGACCCTGTTCTACTATTTGGTTTGATCTTGTAGTCCAAAGAATTCCATACCACGACGTATCTGGGATAGTAGTCATTAGTGAAAAAACAATAGTTATACAAACGAGTGAAGTGAACCCATCTCCAATAGTCCAATAATTCTTATCTTTAGACCATTCTGAGCCATTTACGAACATTACAGCGAATATGATCAAGACATTTATGGCTCCCACATAAATAAGAAGTTGTGCGACAGCTACAAAGTAGGAATTTAATAAAAAATAGAATAAGGATATACAAACAAGAACTAATCCCAGCGAAAAGGCAGAATAAATGGGGTTGGTAAGTAATACTACTCCTAGACCCCCTAGTAGAAGAACAAATCCCCCAAATAGCATAAGAATCTCATGTATTGGTCCAGGTAAATCCATTATGGATAAAAAGAAATTAATAGTATAAAATTTTTCATGAACTGACTAAAACTAAAGGATTCAAGGAAGGAAAAAAGGATTAGGGTATTTTTTTGTGTATAAACTTATAGTTATAAATTATATTATATCACGAAAATCTAGTCTGATTTAAAATAAGAAATAATTTCCAATAAGCAGTAGTTTTTCGTTTTTCTTTATAGTTTAATTTTAAAGTTTAATAAAGAATTATTAGATTTTTATAACAGAAAGACAAAATCAAAGTTTAGTAATCAGTAATCGTTCTTGAATTCGAAGATTTTTCTTTGTTTATTTTACTTTCAGACGAATTCCTAATTGTTTGAATTGTGTAATCTCCCATTATGGAGATTGGTAACCGACTTAAAGCAATTTGATTGTAATTCAATTCATGACGATCATAGGTAGAAAGTTCATATTCTTCAGTCATTGATAAACAGCTTGTTGGACAGTACTCAACACAATTGCCACAAAATATACAAACTCCGAAATCAATACTATAATTAAGCAATTGTTTTCTTTTAATATCCTTTTCAAATCTCCAATCCACAACGGGTAAATCTATCGGACATACGCGAACACATACTTCACAAGCAATACATTTATCAAATTCAAAGTGGATTCGCCCTCGGAAACGCTCTGGTGTAATTGATTTTTCATAAGGGTAGTGAATCGTTATAGGTAAACGATTTGTGTGGGATAAGGTAGTTATGAAACTTTGACCTATGTACCTTGTAGCACGTATTGTTTGTTGACCATAACTCATGAACCCAGTTACCATAGGGAACATATTCATTCTAAATATCTATGAAAAAGATATGTTTCTTTCTCTTGTTTGAGAGAGCTTTTGTGTTGAAAATATTCTTACTATTATTGTATTATCTTATTTATAGTGAAACAAGTTGAGAAGAGGTTGTTAATAAGAGATTGCCCAGGGAAATAGGTAAAAGAAATTTCCATCCAAGATTTAATAACTGATCCATTCTCATCCTCGGTAAAGTCCATCTTATTGTGATAGAAATGAAGAGAAATAAATAAGCTTTAGTTAATGTAATAAATATACCCATTGTCATTTCCAAAATTCCAACTGCTTTATTCATTTGGAAAAAATCAAAAAAGGATATATAGGGAATAGATAAATTCCACCCGCCCAAGTAGAGAACTGTTACAAATAAAGAAGAAACTAATAAATTTAGGTAAGAAACAAGATAAAATAAACCATATTTGATACCGGAATATTCAGTTTGGTAACCTGCTACTAATTCTTCCTCCGCTTCTGGTAAATCAAAGGGTAATCTTTCACATTCTGCCAAAGAAGAAATTAAAAAAACCAGAAAACCTATAGGCTGACGCCAAATATTCCATCCAAAAAAACCGTATTTTGACTGTGCTTCAACTATATCAACTGTACTTGAACTGTTAGATAATCATAGTCGGTGATAACATCACAGTTCCCACCGCTATTTCAAAACCGTACATGAAACCTTAGCTTCATACGGCTTCTCTATGATCAGAAAAAGGAAAGGACTGTTTTGTTCCTAGCCCCGGGGGCGTAGATAGAATTAGATAAAATAAAATAGATTTGAAAGTCCTAAATTAGACCAAAGGAATTCCGTCTGCTAGAATAAGAAAAAGCGCTTCCGAATTGATCTCATCCTTTATAATATAATGAAAATTTTTCTTTGTTCAGTAATAACTTAATCTTGGAATAAAACACTTGTTACTTGTTATAGGAATTCAATTAATAAATGGAAAGAGTTGGGTATTAGTTCATGAGCAATTCTGCATGAATATGGATAGAGGAAGGAAATAATGAAAATTTTTTCTAGTGCACTCCATATCTTTTTTACTATTCTTCTTTCCCCAGGGAGGGGGTATTTAAAAAGAAAAAATGGATAAAGGGTTAATTCGTTCTTGATAGCCATTTCCTTAACAAGTGAATGGGAACATACTCTGGATCGGAATCCGAAGAAAGTACTACTTGATAATTTCTACAAATTGCAAGTCCTTATTATGATTCCTTTTATGGGCAAAAATCTCTAATGTTTTAGATTTTCCATTACTAATCCTTTATGTACTTTAGTGTTCCTAACCCTTCACTAACTTTTGGTGGATTCTTCTTATGGATTATTAAGTTATAGTAATAACTAGGAGTATTCTAGTAATGGAATTCCATATCGTGAATCCTTTATTCTTGGCCGCTTCAAGATATGATGACTAATTAAAAAATATCAACCTTGGGATAAAGAGTTTACACTGCTTATGTTTACTTCCACTTTTTTCTTGTACGTAGGAAATGAGATTTTTTCTTTTTACTACAAATTTATAAGCTGTTTTGTTTCACTCATATAGCTATCTAGTTTAACTTACCAACCCAAATACTAAATAAGAAAAGGAATATAAATAGTTAATGGATTTTATAGGAAAAAGATCTATTTTAACGAATCACACGTAGAGATATTGCTAGCACACAAAAAGTTAATGGTATTTCATAACTAATGGATTGAGCAGCAGCTCGTAGACCGCCTGAAAAAGAATATTTATTATTTGAGCTATATCCTGCCATAAGAAGACCAATAGGAGCTATACTTGAAATGGCAATCCATAAAAAAACACCAATACTAAGATCGGCTAAAACAAAATGATATCCCAAAGGGATAACTAAAAAACTTAATAAAACTGATATGACTGCTATAGAGGGTCCAATGCTAAATAAAGAAATATCTCCTCGGGATGGCAGAATATCTTCTTTAAAAAGTAGCTTAGTCCCATCTGCTATAGCTTGAAGCAGGCCCAGGGGGCCAGCATATTCAGGACCAATACGTTGTTGTATCGACGCAGATATTTCTCTTTCTAACCACACAATTACGAGTACCTCTATTGTTATTCCCAAAAGGAGGGTCAAAATGGGTAGAATCGATATCAGTCCATAGACTTCTTTTAATAATTCCAATTTCGAAAAAGAATTGATAGTTTCTACCTCTACCCTATCTATTATCATTTCAACGATCAACTTCCCCCATAATGATATCTATACTACCTAATATCGTCATGATATCAGCCAATTTCATTTTTTTAACTAGCTGAGGAAGAATTTGCAAATTAATAAACCCGGGTGGACGGATTTTCCATCTCCAGGGGAAAAGGCTATCATCTCCTACTAGATAAATCCCTAATTCACCTTTTGGGGCTTCTACTCTTACATAAAGCTCTTGTCTTGACAATTCAAAATTGGGCGAAGGTTTTTTACCAAGAAATTTATACTCAAAATCATTCCATTCAGAATTATTTTCTTTCTTAAAGCGTCGGACTTCTAAATTTTCATAAGGTCCTCCAGGAATTTTTTCTACAGCTTGTTGAATTATTTTGATGGATTCCCTCATTTCACCAATTCGTACTAAATAGCGAGCTAACGAATCCCCTTCTTTTTGCCATTGGACTTTCCAATCAAATTGGTTGTAAGACTCATAAGGATCTACTTTACGAAGATCCCATTGTATTCCAGAAGCTCGTAACATCGGTCCCGATAAGCCCCAATTTACTGCTTCTTCTCCGCTAATAAAACCTACTCCTTCAACTCGCTCTAAAAAAATTGGATTCTGTGTAATAAGTTGTTGATATTCAACAACTCCGCGTAAAAAATAATCACAGAAATCTAAACATTTATCGATCCATCCATAAGGTAGATCGGCGGCTACTCCTCCGATGCGAAAGTAATTGTGCATCATTCGCATACCTGTAGCAGCTTCAAATAGATCATATATTAATTCTCTCTCTCTAAAAATATAGAAAAAAGGAGTCTGTGCGCCGAGATCCGCCATAAAAGGTCCAAGCCATAGCAAGTGAGAAGCTATCCGGCTTAATTCTAACATAATTACCCTAATATAGCTGGCTCTTTGTGGTATTTGAATATTCTCCAAGAATTCTGGTGCATTTACTGTTATTGCTTCTGTAAACATAGTAGCTAAATAATCCCACCTTGTTACATAAGGTAAGTATTGTATAATAGTTCGGTTTTCCGCGATTTTTTCCATTCCTCTGTGTAAATACCCTAATATGGGTTCACAATCAATAACATCCTCACCATCGAGAGTAACGATCAGTCGAAGAACACCATGCATTGATGGGTGTTGAGGGCCCATATTGACTATCATGAGATCTTTTCTTGTAAGCGGTAGACTCATATCCTTTCTTCCTTAATTCATTATTCCATGAAAATGGATTATTCCATGAATTCCTCAAAGCGAGGCTCATCAAAATGAAAAATCTAAGACTACTATAAGACTACTAAAAAAATAATAAAACAAGAAAAAAATTTGAACGATTAAATTACTGCTCCCGAATATTCAACTGACCGATTAATTTCTTATAACGTACTCTATTTTTCTTTGCCAAATAAGCCAGCAAACGTCGACGTTTTCCCAAAAGTCTTCGTAGACCTCTTTCCGATGAAAAATCTTTTTTGTGTAATTCCAAATGTGAAGCAAGTCTCCGTATCTTATTGGTGAAACTGAATACTTGAAATTCAACAGAACCCCTGTTTTCTTCTTTTTCTTCTTTAACCATAAATCCAAAAATTTTTCTACCTCCTTTCTTTTTCATGTATTTTTCTGATCAGGAAAAATACAAAATTATGTCAGTTATTTTGAAGTTATTCTAATCTCGTACACACACAAATTTGCAATT
>NW_028260125.1:15000-32500 GCF_056163025.1 Triticum urartu | reverse complement strand
GGACGTAAAGCTATTGAACTTAGGTATGCTCTTTCCTTTTGTCGAAGTGGAATCGTAGAACAGAATGTGATACGATGAGAGATAGAATGCAATAGAAATAGAAACAAGGATAGCGAACGGGTTACCTACTCCTAAGGGTCAAAGCAAGCCCTTTAATTCAATTCTTTATTCTTACATTAAAATTCTTACATTAAAGAATGAATAAAATCTCCCCAAGTAGGATTCGAACCTACGACCAGTCAGTTAACAGCCGACCGCTCTACCACTGAGCTACTGAGGAACAAGGGGGGATTCGACCTCCTAGAGTTCAACTCCCGCTCTCAACCCATGAACAATATGAGTCCGAAGCTTCTTTCGTAACTCCCATAATTTCTTCGTAGTGGCTCCGTTCCATGCCTCATTTCATAGGGAAGCCCAAAGTGGCTCTATTTCATTCTATTTCACTTCCTAGCACTTCCTATCATTTAATATCCATCCCTTTGGTCTTATTGACATAAGAGATGTCATTTATAGTCTATCTCTTTCTATATATGGAAAGTCAAGAAATTCTCATCGAAACATCGAGAAATTGTGCATATAGAAAACTCTAAAGAAAGAAAAAAAGGAGACCCATGCCATGATTTTCAAATCTTTTCTATTTAGTAGTCTAAGTTTCTCGATGAGGATAATTAATTCGGTCGTTGTGGTCGGACTCTATTATGGATTTCTGACTACATTCTCCATAGGTCCCTCTTAGATCTTCTTTCTCCAATCTTGGATTAGGGAAGAAGGAGATATTCGCGACTACTGGCGATTTCATTATGGGGCAGCTCATGATCTTCATATCGATCTATTATCCACCTCTGTATCTATTCTTTCTTAGCTAAACAGGTGGAAGATCTATCCAATTTGGTTATATTATATCATGGACTCGAAAAACGGATCTGAATTTGACTGAAATGCACGATCTTCACAGGTATCACTTTTCACGATACCTAAAAGGTGGAATAGCGATTTTCGAACCATTTCCTATAAGAGAATGGTTTCCATTACTTTGAGAAATGGATTCTTATATCAAACTATAGCTATTGCATTAAAGAAGAAAAGAAACTAATAGAAGTCGAAGACGCGGAATGATAGTGAATAGAGAGAAAGATTCTTCTGATTTTCTTGTTTCTATCTACTAGACGCCGTAGAGAATTGAGAATTTTCATGTCTTTCAATTCTCGTACTCGTAATTGGAAAGTTATGGAAGGAGACCCATCATTTTGCAATGAAAACAACATATAAAACTCTGGACAATTTCGAAATCAGGCCAAGCGTCTTAATACATATGCAAAAAAATTCATTATTGGCCCACCATTGATTAGAAGATTTAGCTTGTATGAATCGCTATTGGTTTGATACGAATAATGACAATCGTTTCAGTATGTTAAGGATACAGATGTATCCACAATTCATTTAGAGTTACTTAATAGTCTATTTCTTATACCATATCTCTATCCCGTGAAATTCTCGAGCCAAAAGATGGATGCATATGCTGTGTTTCATTTTGCTAAATGATATCAATTAAATGGTGTATCAATTCCATAAATTGCATATAGCAATAAATAAATCAGCAAAATTCTTTCTAATATTTTAGATAGAAGAAACATTTCTTCTATCTAAAATATTAGAAAGAATGTACCCTTCTATCCAAATCCAATTTGCATCGATAAAATAAATCCAAATTCCAGTAGTAGATGAATAATTGCAAATTTGTGTGTGTACGAGATTAGAATAACTTCAAAATAACTGACATAATTTTGTATTTTTCCTGATCAGAAAAATACATGAAAAAGAAAGGAGGTAGAAAAATTTTTGGATTTATGGTTAAAGAAGAAAAAGAAGAAAACAGGGGTTCTGTTGAATTTCAAGTATTCAGTTTCACCAATAAGATACGGAGACTTGCTTCACATTTGGAATTACACAAAAAAGATTTTTCATCGGAAAGAGGTCTACGAAGACTTTTGGGAAAACGTCGACGTTTGCTGGCTTATTTGGCAAAGAAAAATAGAGTACGTTATAAGAAATTAATCGGTCAGTTGAATATTCGGGAGCAGTAATTTAATCGTTCAAATTTTTTTCTTGTTTTATTATTTTTTTAGTAGTCTTATAGTAGTCTTAGATTTTTCATTTTGATGAGCCTCGCTTTGAGGAATTCATGGAATAATCCATTTTCATGGAATAATGAATTAAGGAAGAAAGGATATGAGTCTACCGCTTACAAGAAAAGATCTCATGATAGTCAATATGGGCCCTCAACACCCATCAATGCATGGTGTTCTTCGACTGATCGTTACTCTCGATGGTGAGGATGTTATTGATTGTGAACCCATATTAGGGTATTTACACAGAGGAATGGAAAAAATCGCGGAAAACCGAACTATTATACAATACTTACCTTATGTAACAAGGTGGGATTATTTAGCTACTATGTTTACAGAAGCAATAACAGTAAATGCACCAGAATTCTTGGAGAATATTCAAATACCACAAAGAGCCAGCTATATTAGGGTAATTATGTTAGAATTAAGCCGGATAGCTTCTCACTTGCTATGGCTTGGACCTTTTATGGCGGATCTCGGCGCACAGACTCCTTTTTTCTATATTTTTAGAGAGAGAGAATTAATATATGATCTATTTGAAGCTGCTACAGGTATGCGAATGATGCACAATTACTTTCGCATCGGAGGAGTAGCCGCCGATCTACCTTATGGATGGATCGATAAATGTTTAGATTTCTGTGATTATTTTTTACGCGGAGTTGTTGAATATCAACAACTTATTACACAGAATCCAATTTTTTTAGAGCGAGTTGAAGGAGTAGGTTTTATTAGCGGAGAAGAAGCAGTAAATTGGGGCTTATCGGGACCGATGTTACGAGCTTCTGGAATACAATGGGATCTTCGTAAAGTAGATCCTTATGAGTCTTACAACCAATTTGATTGGAAAGTCCAATGGCAAAAAGAAGGGGATTCGTTAGCTCGCTATTTAGTACGAATTGGTGAAATGAGGGAATCCATCAAAATAATTCAACAAGCTGTAGAAAAAATTCCTGGAGGACCTTATGAAAATTTAGAAGTCCGACGCTTTAAGAAAGAAAATAATTCTGAATGGAATGATTTTGAGTATAAATTTCTTGGTAAAAAACCTTCGCCCAATTTTGAATTGTCAAGACAAGAGCTTTATGTAAGAGTAGAAGCCCCAAAAGGTGAATTAGGGATTTATCTAGTAGGAGATGATAGCCTTTTCCCCTGGAGATGGAAAATCCGTCCACCCGGGTTTATTAATTTGCAAATTCTTCCTCAGCTAGTTAAAAAAATGAAATTGGCTGATATCATGACGATATTAGGTAGTATAGATATCATTATGGGGGAAGTTGATCGTTGAAATGATAATAGATAGGGTAGAGGTAGAAACTATCAATTCTTTTTCGAAATTGGAATTATTAAAAGAAGTCTATGGACTGATATCGATTCTACCCATTTTGACCCTCCTTTTGGGAATAACAATAGAGGTACTCGTAATTGTGTGGTTAGAAAGAGAAATATCTGCGTCGATACAACAACGTATTGGTCCTGAATATGCTGGCCCCCTGGGCCTGCTTCAAGCTATAGCAGATGGGACTAAGCTACTTTTTAAAGAAGATATTCTGCCATCCCGAGGAGATATTTCTTTATTTAGCATTGGACCCTCTATAGCAGTCATATCAGTTTTATTAAGTTTTTTAGTTATCCCTTTGGGATATCATTTTGTTTTAGCCGATCTTAGTATTGGTGTTTTTTTATGGATTGCCATTTCAAGTATAGCTCCTATTGGTCTTCTTATGGCAGGATATAGCTCAAATAATAAATATTCTTTTTCAGGCGGTCTACGAGCTGCTGCTCAATCCATTAGTTATGAAATACCATTAACTTTTTGTGTGCTAGCAATATCTCTACGTGTGATTCGTTAAAATAGATCTTTTTCCTATAAAATCCATTAACTATTTATATTCCTTTTCTTATTTAGTATTTGGGTTGGTAAGTTAAACTAGATAGCTATATGAGTGAAACAAAACAGCTTATAAATTTGTAGTAAAAAGAAAAAATCTCATTTCCTACGTACAAGAAAAAAGTGGAAGTAAACATAAGCAGTGTAAACTCTTTATCCCAAGGTTGATATTTTTTAATTAGTCATCATATCTTGAAGCGGCCAAGAATAAAGGATTCACGATATGGAATTCCATTACTAGAATACTCCTAGTTATTACTATAACTTAATAATCCATAAGAAGAATCCACCAAAAGTTAGTGAAGGGTTAGGAACACTAAAGTACATAAAGGATTAGTAATGGAAAATCTAAAACATTAGAGATTTTTGCCCATAAAAGGAATCATAATAAGGACTTGCAATTTGTAGAAATTATCAAGTAGTACTTTCTTCGGATTCCGATCCAGAGTATGTTCCCATTCACTTGTTAAGGAAATGGCTATCAAGAACGAATTAACCCTTTATCCATTTTTTCTTTTTAAATACCCCCTCCCTGGGGAAAGAAGAATAGTAAAAAAGATATGGAGTGCACTAGAAAAAATTTTCATTATTTCCTTCCTCTATCCATATTCATGCAGAATTGCTCATGAACTAATACCCAACTCTTTCCATTTATTAATTGAATTCCTATAACAAGTAACAAGTGTTTTATTCCAAGATTAAGTTATTACTGAACAAAGAAAAATTTTCATTATATTATAAAGGATGAGATCAATTCGGAAGCGCTTTTTCTTATTCTAGCAGACGGAATTCCTTTGGTCTAATTTAGGACTTTCAAATCTATTTTATTTTATCTAATTCTATCTACGCCCCCGGGGCTAGGAACAAAACAGTCCTTTCCTTTTTCTGATCATAGAGAAGCCGTATGAAGCTAAGGTTTCATGTACGGTTTTGAAATAGCGGTGGGAACTGTGATGTTATCACCGACTATGATTATCTAACAGTTCAAGTACAGTTGATATAGTTGAAGCACAGTCAAAATACGGTTTTTTTGGATGGAATATTTGGCGTCAGCCTATAGGTTTTCTGGTTTTTTTAATTTCTTCTTTGGCAGAATGTGAAAGATTACCCTTTGATTTACCAGAAGCGGAGGAAGAATTAGTAGCAGGTTACCAAACTGAATATTCCGGTATCAAATATGGTTTATTTTATCTTGTTTCTTACCTAAATTTATTAGTTTCTTCTTTATTTGTAACAGTTCTCTACTTGGGCGGGTGGAATTTATCTATTCCCTATATATCCTTTTTTGATTTTTTCCAAATGAATAAAGCAGTTGGAATTTTGGAAATGACAATGGGTATATTTATTACATTAACTAAAGCTTATTTATTTCTCTTCATTTCTATCACAATAAGATGGACTTTACCGAGGATGAGAATGGATCAGTTATTAAATCTTGGATGGAAATTTCTTTTACCTATTTCCCTGGGCAATCTCTTATTAACAACCTCTTCTCAACTTGTTTCACTATAAATAAGATAATACAATAATAGTAAGAATATTTTCAACACAAAAGCTCTCTCAAACAAGAGAAAGAAACATATCTTTTTCATAGATATTTAGAATGAATATGTTCCCTATGGTAACTGGGTTCATGAGTTATGGTCAACAAACAATACGTGCTACAAGGTACATAGGTCAAAGTTTCATAACTACCTTATCCCACACAAATCGTTTACCTATAACGATTCACTACCCTTATGAAAAATCAATTACACCAGAGCGTTTCCGAGGGCGAATCCACTTTGAATTTGATAAATGTATTGCTTGTGAAGTATGTGTTCGCGTATGTCCGATAGATTTACCCGTTGTGGATTGGAGATTTGAAAAGGATATTAAAAGAAAACAATTGCTTAATTATAGTATTGATTTCGGAGTTTGTATATTTTGTGGCAATTGTGTTGAGTACTGTCCAACAAGCTGTTTATCAATGACTGAAGAATATGAACTTTCTACCTATGATCGTCATGAATTGAATTACAATCAAATTGCTTTAAGTCGGTTACCAATCTCCATAATGGGAGATTACACAATTCAAACAATTAGGAATTCGTCTGAAAGTAAAATAAACAAAGAAAAATCTTCGAATTCAAGAACGATTACTGATTACTAAACTTTGATTTTGTCTTTCTGTTATAAAAATCTAATAATTCTTTATTAAACTTTAAAATTAAACTATAAAGAAAAACGAAAAACTACTGCTTATTGGAAATTATTTCTTATTTTAAATCAGACTAGATTTTCGTGATATAATATAATTTATAACTATAAGTTTATACACAAAAAAATACCCTAATCCTTTTTTCCTTCCTTGAATCCTTTAGTTTTAGTCAGTTCATGAAAAATTTTATACTATTAATTTCTTTTTATCCATAATGGATTTACCTGGACCAATACATGAGATTCTTATGCTATTTGGGGGATTTGTTCTTCTACTAGGGGGTCTAGGAGTAGTATTACTTACCAACCCCATTTATTCTGCCTTTTCGCTGGGATTAGTTCTTGTTTGTATATCCTTATTCTATTTTTTATTAAATTCCTACTTTGTAGCTGTCGCACAACTTCTTATTTATGTGGGAGCCATAAATGTCTTGATCATATTCGCTGTAATGTTCGTAAATGGCTCAGAATGGTCTAAAGATAAGAATTATTGGACTATTGGAGATGGGTTCACTTCACTCGTTTGTATAACTATTGTTTTTTCACTAATGACTACTATCCCAGATACGTCGTGGTATGGAATTCTTTGGACTACAAGATCAAACCAAATAGTAGAACAGGGTCTCATAAATAATGTTCAACAAATTGGAATTCATTTAGCAACCGATTTTTATCTTCCGTTTGAACTCATTTCCATAATTCTTCTAGTTTCTTTAATAGGTGCAATTACTATGGCTCGGCAATAAGAAAACTTAGAAAAAGTACAAATTATAAGAATTGCAAATCTAAAATAAATAACTAAAGAATCACAATTTTGATTTAGTAAAATCCATCTACTGCCAACAAATACCTCCTTTTTTTTTTTTTTTTTTTTCTTTTGTTGTGTAATTGTTCTATTGTAATTAATTGAATCGGTTCAATTCTTGCCCTCATATTGAAATGAATCGAGATTGATAAGGAGTTAGTTAATGATGTTTGAGCATGTACTTTTTTTGAGTGTCTATTTATTTTCGATTGGTATCTATGGATTGATCACAAGCCGAAACATGGTTAGAGCTCTAATATGTCTTGAACTTATACTGAATTCAATTAATCTAAATCTCGTAACATTTTCTGATCTATTTGATAGTCGCCAATTAAAAGGAGATATTTTCGCAATTTTTGTTATAGCCCTTGCAGCTGCTGAAGCCGCTATTGGACTATCCATTCTTTCTTCCATCCATCGTAATAGGAAATCCACTCGTATCAATCAATCTAATTTATTGAATAATTAGACTTTTGAATAATTAGACATAGAATCCTCTAAACAAAGGCGCACATATTAAAATAAATAGAAATCAATACTATTTTCTTAGTATTATTTGAGAATATCCATTTTTTTTAGTAGATTATTGCATAGTATTCTTTTTCACTTAAATGAATTTTTGTATTTGTAATTCATTGATATTGCAATTTGAATATTGCAATAATTTATATTGAAAAGACGATAGCCAATTTATTGGCTAATTCGAATTCGTCTGTACAATTCGTAAAATTCTTTCTTATTTCTTATTTATTGTTGAAATCCAAAATTAAAGTCTCTTGGCTCTCTTCACGCTTTCTCACAAACAGATTAAAAAATAGATTTTTTTTTTTGAAGTTTGGATAAACCATTGCTTCGTCTGGTGTCTACAATACATATGACTCATTATAGTACTAATTTCATTTTTACCAGATCGAAAAATTTTATGTTGAAAAGAAAAATTTATAGATCCAATGTCACATTCCGTAAAAATTTACGATACATGTATAGGATGCACTCAATGTGTACGAGCTTGTCCAACAGATGTATTAGAAATGATACCCTGGGATGGATGTAAAGCCAAGCAAATTGCTTCCGCGCCGAGAACCGAAGATTGTGTGGGTTGTAAGAGATGTGAATCTGCCTGCCCGACAGATTTTTTAAGTGTCCGCGTTTATTTAGGGCCTGAAACAACACGTAGCATGGCTCTATCTTATTGATACGTTACAAAAAACTTCACTCGAATCGTCTGATTCCTCTTTACCGAAGAAGCCTGTGCTCGAAATAATCGAGCACGGGCTTTTCTGGTCAAAACGTATCTTGTCTTTATCACTTTATCATGAGTTATTTTCCTTGGTTAACAATACTTGTTGTTTTGCCGATATTTGCAGGTTCATTAATTTTCTTTTTACCTCATAAGGGAAACAAAGTCGTTAGGTGGTATACTATATCTATTTGTTTATTAGAATTCCTTCTAATGACTTATGCGTTCTGTTATCATTTCCAACTGGAGGATCCCTTAATCCAATTAAAGGAGGATTATAAATGGATAGATGTCTTCGATTTCCACTGGAGATTGGGAATCGATGGACTTTCATTAGGATCTATTTTATTGACAGGATTTATCACTACTTTAGCTACTTTAGCAGCTTGGCCAATTACACGGAATTCGCGATTATTCTATTTCCTGATGCTCGCAATGTATAGTGGTCAAATAGGATTATTTTCTTCGCGAGACCTTTTACTTTTTTTTATCATGTGGGAGTTAGAATTAATTCCTGTTTACTTACTTTTATCCATGTGGGGGGGGAAGAGGCGTCTATATTCAGCTACAAAGTTTATTTTGTATACTGCAGGCGGTTCCATTTTTTTCTTAATCGGAGTTCTGGGTATGGGCTTATATGGTTCCAACGAACCAGGATTAGATTTGGAAAGATTAATTAATCAATCATACCCTGCAACCTTGGAAATACTTTTATATTTTGGCTTCCTTATTGCTTATGCTGTCAAATTGCCGATTATACCCCTACATACGTGGTTACCAGATACCCATGGGGAAGCACATTATAGTACATGTATGCTTTTAGCGGGAATATTATTAAAGATGGGAGCATATGGATTGATTCGGATCAACATGGAATTGTTACCTCATGCTCATTATCTATTTTCGCCCTGGTTAGTAATAATAGGAGCGATCCAAATAATCTATGCAGCTTCAACTTCTCTTGGTCAACGAAATTTCAAAAAAAGAATAGCTTATTCCTCTGTATCTCACATGGGTTTCATAATTATAGGAATTGGTTCCATAACCAACATTGGACTCAATGGAGCTATTTTACAAATATTATCCCATGGATTTATTGGTGCTACACTTTTTTTCTTGGCAGGAACCGCTTCTGATAGAATGCGTCTTGTTTATCTCGAAGAACTGGGGGGAATATCTATCCCAATGCCTAAAATTTTTACCATGTTTAGTAGCTTTTCAATGGCTTCTCTTGCCTTACCAGGAATGAGTGGTTTTGTCGCAGAATTAGTAGTATTTTTTGGACTAATTACTAGTCCAAAATTTCTGTTAATGCCAAAAACACTAATTACTTTTGTAATGGCAATTGGAATGATATTAACTCCTATTTATTTATTATCTATGTTACGCCAGATGTTCTATGGATACAAGCTATTTAATGTTCCAAACGCAAATTTTGTGGATTCTGGACCACGAGAACTCTTTATTTTAATCTGTATCTTTTTACCAGTAATAGGAATTGGTATTTATCCAGATTTTGTTCTCTCCCTATCCGTTGACAGGGTAGAGGCTCTCTTATCCAATTATTATCCTAAATAGGTTTGCTTTTTTTTACTCGTCTGCTCTATTAATGCAGAAATAAGTAAAAAAGTATATAATGCAGAAATAAGTAAAAAAGTATAATTAGATCTATCTCGAATTTTTGAGAACCCTTTGATAAGGCGTTCAAGGGGTTCTCAAATAAAACATAAAAGTAAAAACCTTCATTTCATGAAGGTTTTATTTTATGTAATCATTTAGGTGTTAATGTAAACGAACCATAACTATGTAAGCCTATTCCTAATAGATTTATACCAAAATAACAAATCCAAATTATAAGAAATCCTATCAAAGCTATAAGTGCAGAATTCGTACCCTTCCAATTTGGATTTGTTCTACTATGTAAATAAATTGCGAATATGGTCCAAGTAATAAATGCCCAAGTTTCCTTAGGATCCCAATTCCAATAGGATCCCCAGGCCTCATTAGCCCATACTGCTCCACAAAGAATACCTACGGTTAAAAGGGTAAATCCTAGGCTAATGACACGATAACTCCAAGAATCCAAACGCTCCGTTAATTGATATTTGTAATAATTTGGAAATGAAGGGACAGAGGTTCTTTTTAAAGCACTTCTTTTTGCATAAAAATATTTAATATCACTAAAGAAAAATGTTTTATTTAAAACATTTTTTTTCTTTTTAGAAAAGAAATGGAAATTATTTCGAAATCTAATGATTAGAATAGCGGCAGATAATAAGGATCCGCACAAAAGAGTTGCATAGCTTAATAACATCATACTGACATGCATCATTAACCACTGAGATTGTAGAGCAGGTACTAGTATCGTGGATTGATGCATTTCAGTTAAAAGACCCGATGTGGCAAAGCCTTGCGTTAAAATAGTACTTGGCGTAGTTATTGTGCTTAAATCATTTTTAGAGTTCTGTATTTTAGGAATGGTATGAAGAATATACAGGGCCCATGAAAGGAAGATCAATGACTCATATAAATTACTTAATGGAAAATGTCCCGAGGAAGCCCAACGAGAAACTAAGAATCCTGTTATAGAGAAAAAAGTAACTATCATTCCTTTTTCTGACGAATCGCGTAATCCTCCAAGTTCACGAACTAATAAGGTTATAAAATGAATCGTAATCACAATTGAAATCGTTGAGAAAGAGATATGAGTTAGTATATGTTCTAAAGTTGCAAATAGCATAAGGGGAAGGTCCCATTACAAAATTGTAAATTTCGAATTGATTTCTAATCTATTGTATTCTTTTTCAAGAATGCCGCCACTCGGATTCGAACCGAGATGCTTGAGCACTGCTTCCTAAGAGCAGCGTGTCTACCAATTTCACCATGGCGGCTAACTTCAAATAATAGGTAACTTAAAAGAATAATAGCTATTATCTTGGGAATCGTCGATATTGGGAAAGTCCATAAAATTTAGGAACATTAGAGTTTTCATTAAAATAGACTTCGTTTGGTAGTATCGTTTCCATTTTTTTTTTTTACAATAAACTCTTGCTTTGCCCAATAGAAACACAAACACTGCTTGAAAGAGTTGGAACTTCTTTTTTCTAACTTGCAATTATAGAACTAATTTTTTCTAATTAATTTCCCCTTTACATTTTGAAAATTCTTTCAATACAATGAAAAAAATCCAAAAGGGTTTCTATTTAATGATGAAATTAAAATAAAATGGATAAATAGAAAAGGCTTTTTGGATTTTTTAAAAATTTCTAGAATGAAAGTCTTTATGCTCTTATTAATAAGATTTACTAACCTTATGATTTTGGAGAAGATAGGTGGAAGTTGTAAGTCCTATTGTAAGAATACTCCACTTTTCATAATTTTCCTAATAGAATATGAGGATTCTATTAGGAAAATTATGAAAAGTTCATTGATAGGAAAAGAATACTTAGCACACAGTATACCAAACAAAACTTTTTTTTTCTTGTATATATAAGATAAGAGGGGTTTTTTGTTCTAAGAATATTGTACCGAGTAATTCGACACATAAAAGTACATTCAAAGAAGAATCCAAATTATTAAATAATTGGAATTCTTTTTTGATAAGTCAATTCATATTATTCCAAAATCTTATTATTTGTTTGTTGCCCAGAAAAACCCTTTGGTTTTGGATGCTCATTACCGCTCGAAAATGATCTTGATTTTACTAAAGAATAAGATTGTACTATGGAAAAATAAGTCTTTTTCTTCCAAATATTTTTACGAATACGCTTTTTTGACATTGAAGTACGTTTTTTTGGAACTGCCATTCAAAAAGGAAATTACTTTTTTCTAGTTGTATGTGAAAGACATCTATTGCTGCAAATCAATCCTTCTTTCTTCTTTTTATTAGTATTTATACTTAGATACTGAAAGATACTTAAATTTTGAATTATTTTTTACTTCATTTTGTCTAATGCGGATAAGACAACAAGAATTTTTTAACATTTTTTCTTTATATATTTTATACTTTTTTTTTAATAATATAGAATATATAGAAGGGTTTCTCATTTAAATCTATTTATATCTATTTATATATCAAGTATACTCCATATATAGATATATGGTATGGAAGCCTATCCCCCATATAAGATAAGACGGGGGGATAAAAAGAAGGGAAAATGAAAATAGTTAATTAAGTTCAGAATGGTATTCCATAAAGGAAAGGAATTCCAATCAAAACAAAAAATACTGAGTCTCTTAAACAAGACATTCTAAAACTTAGGTAATTTATAGTCATTAGAATTTTAGTTCTATATGAAGTAAGGACTATTCGATAATTTCTTATAAACATAGGTTTTCATTGGAATTCACTCAATCAGTTAATTATGGAACAAGAGAGCTGTTTCATCTTTGTTTTAAAGAAATATAAAAATGAATTATGAATAGAAAGTAAAATGATTCCACTTTTTTTTTTTTATTTTTATAAATATCTTTATTTAGTTAATAAAATAACTTCGTTACCTAGTTATTTTATTAACTTTTTTAATTTAACCAACTAAACCCATTCTTAATTTTTAATTATTTCAATGAGATAAATTTTGGAAAAATTAAGAATTTCAGTATTTTTTCTTATTCTTTTTATTTATTCTTTCAGAAAGAGATAAGAATTGGTTTGGTGAATCGGAAACAATTTTATAGAAAAATTGAAGTAAAAATTGAAGTAAAAATTGCAATTTCTTTTCTTATGGAACATACATATCAATATGCATGGGTAATCCCTCTTCTCCCACTTCCAGTTATTATGTCAATGGGATTTGGCCTTATTCTTATTCCGACAGCAACAAAAAATCTTCGTCGCATATGGGCTTTTCCTAGTGTTTTACTCTTAAGTATAGCTATGGTATTCTCAGTTCAACTGTCTATTCAACAAATAAATGGAAGTTCGATCTATCAATATCTATGGTCTTGGACCGTCAATAATGATTTTTCTTTAGAATTTGGATACTTGATTGACCCACTTACTTCTATTATGTTAATACTAATTACTACTGTAGGAATCCTGGTTCTTATTTATAGTGATGGTTATATGTCTCACGATGAAGGATATTTGAGATTTTTTGTTTATATAAGTTTTTTCAATACTTCCATGTTGGGATTGGTTACTAGCTCCAATTTGATACAAATTTATTTTTTTTGGGAACTCGTGGGAATGTGTTCTTATTTATTGATAGGCTTTTGGTTTACACGACCAATCGCAGCGAGTGCTTGTCAAAAAGCTTTTGTAACTAATCGTGTAGGGGATTTTGGTCTATTATTAGGAATTTTAGGTTTTTTTTGGATAACAGGTAGTTTAGAGTTTAGGGATTTGTTCAAAATAGCTAATAACTGGATTCCTAATAATGGAATTAACTCTTTACTTACTACTTTGTGTGCTTTTTTATTATTCCTTGGTGCAGTTGCGAAATCCGCACAATTCCCTCTTCACGTATGGTTACCCGATGCTATGGAAGGGCCCACTCCTATTTCGGCTCTTATACACGCAGCAACTATGGTTGCTGCGGGAATTTTTCTTCTAGCTCGACTTCTTCCTCTTTTCATATCTTTACCTTTGATAATGAGTTTTATTTCTTTAGTAGGTACAATAACACTATTCTTAGGAGCTACTTTAGCTCTTGCTCAGAGAGATATTAAAAGAAGCTTAGCCTATTCTACAATGTCTCAATTGGGTTATATGATGTTAGCTCTAGGTATAGGTTCTTATCAAGCTGCTTTATTCCATTTGATCACTCATGCTTATTCAAAAGCTTTATTGTTCTTGGGATCCGGATCCGTTATTCATTCAATGGAACCTCTTGTTGGATATTCACCAGATAAAAGTCAAAATATGGTTCTTATGGGCGGTTTAAGAAAATACATTCCAATCACAAGAACTACTTTTTTATGGGGTACACTTTCTCTTTGTGGTATTCCACCTCTTGCTTGCTTCTGGTCCAAAGATGAAATCCTTAGTAATAGTTGGTTGTATTCGCCCTTTTTTGGAATAATAGCCTCCTTTACTGCAGGATTAACTGCCTTTTATATGTTTCGGATATATTTACTTACATTTGATGGGTATTTGCGTGTTCATTTTCAAAATTACAGTAGCACTAAAGAGAGTTCCTTGTATTCAATATCCTTATGGGGAAAAAGGATACCCAAAGGAGTGAATAGGGATTTCGTTTTATCAACAACGAAGAGTGGAGTTTCTTTTTTTTCACAAAATATACCAAAAATTCAAGGTAATACAAGAAATAGGATAGGATCCTTTACTACGTCTTTTGGGGCTAAAAAAACTTTTGCCTATCCGCATGAAACGGGAAATACTATGTTATTTCCTCTTCTTATATTACTACTTTTCACTTTGTTCATTGGATTCATAGGAATCTCTTTTGATAATGGAGGAATTGGTAATGGAATAGCAGAGTTAACCATATTATCAAAGTGGTTAACTCCCTCAATAAACTTTACCCAGGAAAGTTCTAATTCTTTTGTAAATTCATATGAATTTATTACTAATGCAATTTCTTCTGTAAGTCTAGCTATCTTTGGTTTATTCATAGCATATATCTTCTATGGATCCGCTTATTCTTTTTTTCAGAATTTGGATTTAATAAACTCTTTTTACAAAGGAAATCCTAAAAAAGAATTTTTAGATCAAGTAAAAAAAAATATATACAGTTGGTCATATAATCGTGGTTATATAGATATTTTCTATACTAGGGTCTTTACCCTCGGTATAAGAGGGTTAACCGAACTCACGGAGTTTTTTGATAAGGGTGTTATTGATGGAATTACCAATGGAGTGGGTCTTGCTAGTTTTTGTATAGGAGAGGAAATTAAATATGTAGGGGGAGGTCGAATCTCGTCTTATTTATTCTTTTTTTTATGTTATGTATCTGTGTTTTTATTCTTTTTTCTTTCTTAAGTTAAGGAATTTACAACAAGTCTCTTGCAAAAATAACTATCCTATCCCCTTTCTACAATCTCTCTATATCCTTGTTACATAAGGTAAGTATTGTATAATAGTTCGGTTTTCCGCGATTTTTTCCATTCCTCTGTGTAAATACCCTAATATGGGTTCACAATCAATAACATCCTCACCATCGAGAGTAACGATCAGTCGAAGAACACCATGCATTGATGGGTGTTGAGGGCCCATATTGACTATCATGAGATCTTTTCTTGTAAGCGGTAGACTCATATCCTTTCTTCCTTAATTCATTATTCCATGAAAATGGATTATTCCATGAATTCCTCAAAGCGAGGCTCATCAAAATGAAAAATCTAAGACTACTATAAGACTACTAAAAAAATAATAAAACAAGAAAAAAATTTGAACGATTAAATTACTGCTCCCGAATATTCAACTGACCGATTAATTTCTTATAACGTACTCTATTTTTCTTTGCCAAATAAGCCAGCAAACGTCGACGTTTTCCCAAAAGTCTTCGTAGACCTCTTTCCGATGAAAAATCTTTTTTGTGTAATTCCAAATGTGAAGCAAGTCTCCGTATCTTATTGGTGAAACTGAATACTTGAAATTCAACAGAACCCCTGTTTTCTTCTTTTTCTTCTTTAACCATAAATCCAAAAATTTTTCTACCTCCTTTCTTTTTCATGTATTTTTCTGATCAGGAAAAATACAAAATTATGTCAGTTATTTTGAAGTTATTCTAATCTCGTACACACACAAATTTGCAATTATTCATCTACTACTGGAATTTGGATTTATTTTATCGATGCAAATTGGATTTGGATAGAAGGGTACATTCTTTCTAATATTTTAGATAGAAGAAATGTTTCTTCTATCTAAAATATTAGAAAGAATTTTGCTGATTTATTTATTGCTATATGCAATTTATGGAATTGATACACCATTTAATTGATATCATTTAGCAAAATGAAACACAGCATATGCATCCATCTTTTGGCTCGAGAATTTCACGGGATAGAGATATGGTATAAGAAATAGACTATTAAGTAACTCTAAATGAATTGTGGATACATCTGTATCCTTAACATACTGAAACGATTGTCATTATTCGTATCAAACCAATAGCGATTCATACAAGCTAAATCTTCTAATCAATGGTGGGCCAATAATGAATTTTTTTGCATATGTATTAAGACGCTTGGCCTGATTTCGAAATTGTCCAGAGTTTTATATGTTGTTTTCATTGCAAAATGATGGGTCTCCTTCCATAACTTTCCAATTACGAGTACGAGAATTGAAAGACATGAAAATTCTCAATTCTCTACGGCGTCTAGTAGATAGAAACAAGAAAATCAGAAGAATCTTTCTCTCTATTCACTATCATTCCGCGTCTTCGACTTCTATTAGTTTCTTTTCTTCTTTAATGCAATAGCTATAGTTTGATATAAGAATCCATTTCTCAAAGTAATGGAAACCATTCTCTTATAGGAAATGGTTCGAAAATCGCTATTCCACCTTTTAGGTATCGTGAAAAGTGATACCTGTGAAGATCGTGCATTTCAGTCAAATTCAGATCCGTTTTTCGAGTCCATGATATAATATAACCAAATTGGATAGATCTTCCACCTGTTTA
Organism: Triticum urartu; assembly: GCF_056163025.1. Taxonomy (NCBI): domain Eukaryota; kingdom Viridiplantae; phylum Streptophyta; class Magnoliopsida; order Poales; family Poaceae; genus Triticum; species Triticum urartu. The sequence goes on along the minus strand of NW_028260125.1, from coordinate 15,657 downwards.
GCTAAGAAAGAATAGATACAGAGGTGGATAATAGATCGATATGAAGATCATGAGCTGCCCCATAATGAAATCGCCAGTAGTCGCGAATATCTCCTTCTTCCCTAATCCAAGATTGGAGAAAGAAGATCTAAGAGGGACCTATGGAGAATGTAGTCAGAAATCCATAATAGAGTCCGACCACAACGACCGAATTAATTATCCTCATCGAGAAACTTAGACTACTAAATAGAAAAGATTTGAAAATCATGGCATGGGTCTCCTTTTTTTCTTTCTTTAGAGTTTTCTATATGCACAATTTCTCGATGTTTCGATGAGAATTTCTTGACTTTCCATATATAGAAAGAGATAGACTATAAATGACATCTCTTATGTCAATAAGGTGAAATAGAATGAAATAGAGCCACTTTGGGCTTCCCTATGAAATGAGGCATGGAACGGAGCCACTACGAAGAAATTATGGGAGTTACGAAAGAAGCTTCGGACTCATATTGTTCATGGGTTGAGAGCGGGAGTTGAACTCTAGGAGGTCGAATCCCCCCTTGTTCCTCAGTAGCTCAGTGGTAGAGCGGTCGGCTGTTAACTGACTGGTCGTAGGTTCGAATCCTACTTGGGGAGATTTTATTCATTCTTTAATGTAAGAATTTTAATGTAAGAATA